>NW_027507349.1:0-47206 GCF_052324685.1 Brachyhypopomus gauderio | reverse complement strand
CATGCATTTCCTAACAAGTAGGTAAGTCTTGTATTAAGGCGTTCAAAACAGCGTTTGCTGGCGCTGTAAGCGCTCTAAACAGTGTTTCTGAGCATAACTTGGAGCAAAAGTGCAACTTTTGAAGAATGAACTGAAAACTCATATTTTGTTCCAAAACAGTGTTTGGATGTGATAACAAGCTGTTTTATCATGTTTGTAATGTTACACATGGCATTTCCTAACAAGTAGTAAGGCTTGCATTAAGGCGTTCAAAACAGCGTTTGCTGGCGTTGTAAGAGCTCTAAACAGTGTTTCTGAGCATAACTTGTGGCAAAAGTGCAGCTTTTGAAGAATGAACTGAAAACTCATATTTTGTTCTAAAACAGTGTTTGGATGTGATAACAAGCTGTTTTATCATGTTTGTAATGTTACACATGCATTTCCATACAAGTAGTAAGGCTGGCATTAAGGCGTTCAAAACAGCGTTTGCTGGCGTTGTAAGAGCTCTAAACAGTGTTTCTGAGCATAACTTGGGGCAAAAGTGCAACTTTTCAAGAATGAAAAGAAAACTCATATTTTGAATGAAAACAGTGTTTGGATGTGATAACAAGCTGTTTTATCATGTTTGTAATGTTACACATCCATTTTCTAACAAGTAGTAAGTCTTGCATTAAGGCGTTCAAAATAGCGTTTGCTGGCGCTGTAAGCGCTCTAAACAGTGTTTCTGATCATAACTTGGAGCAAAAGTGCAACTTTTGAAGAATGAACTGAAAACTCATATTTTGTTCTAAAACAGTGTTTGGATGTGATAACAAGCTGTTTTATCATGTTTGTAATGTTACACATGCATTTCCTAACAAGTAGGTAAGGCTTGCATTAAGGCGTTCAAAACAGCGTTTGCTGGCGCTGTAAGCGCTCTAAACAGTGTTTCTGAGCATAACTTGGAGCAAAAGTGCAACTTTTGAAGAATGAACTGAAAACTCATATTTTGTTCTAAAACAGTGTTTGGATGTGATAACAAGCTGTTTTATCATGTTTATAATGTTACACATGCATTTCCTAACAAGTAGGTAAGTCTTGTATTAAGGCGTTCAAAACAGCGTTTGCTGGCGCTGTGGCGCTGTAAGCGCTCTAAACAGTGTTTCTGAGCATAACTTGGAGCAAAAGTGCAACTTTTGAAGAATGAACTGAAAACTCATATTTTGTTCTAAAACAGTGTTTGGATGTGATAACAAGCTGTTTTATCATGTTTGTAATGTTACACATGCATTTCCATACAAGTAGTAAGGCTGGCATTAAGGCGTTCAAAACAGCGTTTGCTGGCATTGTAAGAGCTCTAAACAGTGTTTCTGAGCATAACTTGGAGCAAAAGTGCAACTTTTCAAGAATGAAAAGAAAACTCATATTTTGAATGAAAACAGTGTTTGGATGTGATAACAAGCTGTTTTATCATGTTTGTAATGTTACACATCCATTTTCTAACAAGTAGTAAGTCTTGCATTAAGGCGTTCAAAACAGCGTTTGCTGGCGCTGTAAGCGCTCTAAACAGTGTTTCTGAGCATAACTTGGAGCAAAAGTGCAACTTTTGAAGAATGAACTGAAAACTCATATTTTGTTCTAAAACAGTGTTTGGATGTGATAACAAGCTGTTTTATCATGTTTGTAATGTTACACATGCATTTCCTAACAAGTAGGTAAGGCTTGCATTAAGGCGTTCAAAACAGCGTTTGCTGGCGCTGTAAGCGCTCTAAACAGTGTTTCTGAGCATAACTTGGAGCAAAAGTGCAACTTTTCAAGAATGAAAAGAAAACTCATATTTTGAATGAAAACAGTGTTTGGATGTGATAACAAGCTGTTTTATCATGTTTGTAATGTTACACATCCATTTTCTAACAAGTAGTAAGTCTTGCATTAAGGCGTTCAAAACAGCGTTTGCTGGCGCTGTAAGCGCTCTAAACAGTGTTTCTGAGCATAACTTGGAGCAAAAGTGCAACTTTTGAAGAATGAACTGAAAACTCATATTTTGTTCTAAAACAGTGTTTGGATGTGATAACAAGCTGTTTTATCATGTTTGTAATGTTACACATGCATTTCCATACAAGTAGTAAGGCTGGCATTAAGGCGTTCAAAACAGCGTTTGCTGGCGTTGTAAGAGCTCTAAACAGTGTTTCTGAGCATAACTTGGGGCAAAAGTGCAACTTTTCAAGAATGAAAAGAAAACTCATATTTTGAATGAAAACAGTGTTTGGATGTGATAACAAGCTGTTTTATCATGTTTGTAATGTTACACATCCATTTTCTAACAAGTAGTAAGTCTTGCATTAAGGCGTTCAAAATAGCGTTTGCTGGCGATGTAAGCGCTCTAAACAGTGTTTCTGATCATAACTTGGAGCAAAAGTGCAACTTTTGAAGAATGAACTGAAAACTCATATTTTGTTCTAAAACAGTGTTTGGATGTGATAACAAGCTGTTTTATCATGTTTGTAATGTTACACATGCATTTCCTAACAAGTAGGTAAGGCTTGCATTAAGGCGTTCAAAACAGCGTTTGCTGGCGCTGTAAGCGCTCTAAACAGTGTTTCTGAGCATAACTTGGAGCAAAAGTGCAACTTTTGAAGAATGAACTGAAAACTCATATTTTGTTCTAAAACAGTGTTTGGATGTGATAACAAGCTGTTTTATCATGTTTGTAATGTTACACATGCATTTCCTAACAAGTAGGTAAGTCTTGTATTAAGGCGTTCAAAACAGCGTTTGCTGGCGCTGTAAGCGCTCTAAACAGTGTTTCTGAGCATAACTTGGAGCAAAAGTGCAACTTTTGAAGAATGAACTGAAAACTCATATTTTGTTCCAAAACAGTGTTTGGATGTGATAACAAGCTGTTTTATCATGTTTGTAATGTTACACATGCATTTCCTAACAAGTAGTAAGGCTTGCATTAAGGCGTTCAAAACAGCGTTTGCTGGCGTTGTAAGAGCTCTAAACAGTGTTTCTGAGCATAACTTGTGGCAAAAGTGCAACTTTTGAAGAATGAACTGAAAACTCATATTTTGTTCTAAAACAGTGTTTGGATGTGATAACAAGCTGTTTTATCATGTTTGTAATGTTACACATGCATTTCCTAACAAGTAGGTAAGGCTTGCATTAAGGCGTTCAAAACAGCGTTTGCTGGCGCTGTAAGCGCTCTAAACAGTGTTTCTGAGCATAACTTGGAGCAAAAGTGCAACTTTTGAAGAATGAACTGAAAACTCATATTTTGTTCTAAAACAGTGTTTGGATGTGATAACAAGCTGTTTTATCATGTTTGTAATGTTACACATGCATTTCCATACAAGTAGTAAGGCTGCATTAAGGCGTTCAAAACAGCGTTTGCTGGCGTTGTAAGAGCTCTAAACAGTGTTTCTGAGCATAACTTGGGCAAAAGTGCAACTTTTCAAGAATGAAAAGAAAACTCATATTTTGAATGAAAACAGTGTTTGGATGTGATAACAAGCTGTTTTATCATGTTTGTAATGTTACACATCCATTTTCTAACAAGTAGTAAGTCTTGCATTAAGGCGTTCAAAATAGCGTTTGCTGGCGCTGTAAGCGCTCTAAACAGTGTTTCTGATCATAACTTGGAGCAAAAGTGCAACTTTTGAAGAATGAACTGAAAACTCATATTTTGTTCTAAAACAGTGTTTGGATGTGATAACAAGCTGTTTTATCATGTTTGTAATGTTACACATGCATTTCCTAACAAGTAGGTAAGGCTTGCATTAAGGCGTTCAAAACAGCGTTTGCTGGCGCTGTAAGCGCTCTAAACAGTGTTTCTGAGCATAACTTGGAGCAAAAGTGCAACTTTTGAAGAATGAACTGAAAACTCATATTTTGTTCTAAAACAGTGTTTGGATGTGATAACAAGCTGTTTTATCATGTTTATAATGTTACACATGCATTTCCTAACAAGTAGGTAAGTCTTGTATTAAGGCGTTCAAAACAGCGTTTGCTGGCGCTGTAAGCGCTCTAAACAGTGTTTCTGAGCATAACTTGGAGCAAAAGTGCAACTTTTGAAGAATGAACTGAAAACTCATATTTTGTTCTAAAACAGTGTTTGGATGTGATAACAAGCTGTTTTATCATGTTTGTAATGTTACACATGCATTTCCATACAAGTAGTAAGGCTGGCATTAAGGCGTTCAAAACAGCGTTTGCTGGCGTTGTAAGAGCTCTAAACAGTGTTTCTGAGCATAACTTGGAGCAAAAGTGCAACTTTTCAAGAATGAAAAGAAAACTCATATTTTGAATGAAAACAGTGTTTGGATGTGATAACAAGCTGTTTTATCATGTTTGTAATGTTACACATCCATTTTCTAACAAGTAGTAAGTCTTGCATTAAGGCGTTCAAAACAGCGTTTGCTGGCGCTGTAAGCGCTCTAAACAGTGTTTCTGAGCATAACTTGGAGCAAAAGTGCAACTTTTGAAGAATGAACTGAAAACTCATATTTTGTTCTAAAACAGTGTTTGGATGTGATAAGCTGTTTTATCATGTTTGTAATGTTACACATGCATTTCCTAACAAGTAGGTAAGGCTTGCATTAAGGCGTTCAAAACAGCGTTTGCTGGCGCTGTAAGCGCTCTAAACAGTGTTTCTCAGCATAACTTGGAGCAAAAGTGCAACTTTTCAAGAATGAAAAGAAAACTCATATTTTGAATGAAAACAGTGTTTGGATGTGATAACAAGCAAGCTGTTTTATCATGTTTGTAATGTTACACATCCATTTTCTAACAAGTAGTAAGTCTTGCATTAAGGCGTTCAAAACAGCGTTTGCTGGCGCTGTAAGCGCTCTAAACAGTGTTTCTGAGCATAACTTGGAGCAAAAGTGCAACTTTTGAAGAATGAACTGAAAACTCATATTTTGTTCTAAAACAGTGTTTGGATGTGATAACAAGCTGTTTTATCATGTTTGTAATGTTACACATGCATTTCCATACAAGTAGTAAGGCTGGCATTAAGGCGTTCAAAACAGCGTTTGCTGGCGTTGTAAGAGCTCTAAACAGTGTTTCTGAGCATAACTTGGGGCAAAAGTGCAACTTTTCAAGAATGAAAAGAAAACTCATATTTTGAATGAAAACAGTGTTTGGATGTGATAACAAGCTGTTTTATCATGTTTGTAATGTTACACATCCATTTTCTAACAAGTAGTAAGTCTTGCATTAAGGCGTTCAAAATAGCGTTTGCTGGCGCTGTAAGCGCTCTAAACAGTGTTTCTGATCATAACTTGGAGCAAAAGTGCAACTTTTGAAGAATGAACTGAAAACTCATATTTTGTTCTAAAACAGTGTTTGGATGTGATAACAAGCTGTTTTATCATGTTTGTAATGTTACACATGCATTTCCTAACAAGTAGGTAAGGCTTGCATTAAGGCGTTCAAAACAGCGTTTGCTGGCGCTGTAAGCGCTCTAAACAGTGTTTCTGAGCATAACTTGGAGCAAAAGTGCAACTTTTGAAGAATGAACTGAAAACTCATATTTTGTTCTAAAACAGTGTTTGGATGTGATAACAAGCTGTTTTATCATGTTTGTAATGTTACACATGCATTTCCTAACAAGTAGGTAAGTCTTGTATTAAGGCGTTCAAAACAGCGTTTGCTGGCGCTGTAAGCGCTCTAAACAGTGTTTCTGAGCATAACTTGGAGCAAAAGTGCAACTTTTGAAGAATGAACTGAAAACTCATATTTTGTTCTAAAACAGTGTTTGGATGTGATAACAAGCTGTTTTATCATGTTTGTAATGTTACACATGCATTTCCATACAAGTAGTAAGGCTGGCATTAAGGCGTTCAAAACAGCGTTTGCTGGCGTTGTAAGAGCTCTAAACAGTGTTTCTGAGCATAACTTGGGGCAAAAGTGCAACTTTTCAAGAATGAAAAGAAAACTCATATTTTGAATGAAAACAGTGTTTGGATGTGATAACAAGCTGTTTTATCATGTTTGTAATGTTACACATCCATTTTCTAACAAGTAGTAAGTCTTGCATTAAGGCGTTCAAAATAGCGTTTGCTGGCGCTGTAAGCGCTCTAAACAGTGTTTCTGATCATAACTTGGAGCAAAAGTGCAACTTTTGAAGAATGAACTGAAAACTCATATTTTGTTCTAAAACAGTGTTTGGATGTGATAACAAGCTGTTTTATCATGTTTGTAATGTTACACATGCATTTCCTAACAAGTAGGTAAGGCTTGCATTAAGGCGTTCAAAACAGCGTTTGCTGGCGCTGTAAGCGCTCTAAACAGTGTTTCTGAGCATAACTTGGAGCAAAAGTGCAACTTTTGAAGAATGAACTGAAAACTCATATTTTGTTCTAAAACAGTGTTTGGATGTGATAACAAGCTGTTTTATCATGTTTGTAATGTTACACATGCATTTCCTAACAAGTAGGTAAGTCTTGTATTAAGGCGTTCAAAACAGCGTTTGCTGGCGCTGTAAGCGCTCTAAACAGTGTTTCTGAGCATAACTTGGAGCAAAAGTGCAACTTTTGAAGAATGAACTGAAAACTCATATTTTGTTCCAAAACAGTGTTTGGATGTGATAACAAGCTGTTTTATCATGTTTGTAATGTTACACATGCATTTCCTAACAAGTAGTAAGGCTTGCATTAAGGCGTTCAAAACAGCGTTTGCTGGCGTTGTAAGAGCTCTAAACAGTGTTTCTGAGCATAACTTGTGGCAAAAGTGCAACTTTTGAAGAATGAACTGAAAACTCATATTTTGTTCCAAAACAGTGTTTAGATGTGATAACAAGCTGTTTTATCATGTTTGTAATGTTACACATGCATTTCCTAACAAGTAGGTAAGGCTTGCATTAAGGCGTTCAAAACAGCGTTTGCTGGCGCTGTAAGCGCTCTAAACAGTGTTTCTGAGCATAACTTGGAGCAAAAGTGCAACTTTTGAAGAATGAACTGAAAACTCATATTTTGTTCTAAAACAGTGTTTGGATGTGATAACAAGCTGTTTTATCATGTTTGTAATGTTACACATGCATTTCCATACAAGTAGTAAGGCTGGCATTAAGGCGTTCAAAACAGCGTTTGCTGGCGTTGTAAGAGCTCTAAACAGTGTTTCTGAGCATAACTTGGGGCAAAAGTGCAACTTTTCAAGAATGAAAAGAAAACTCATATTTTGAATGAAAACAGTGTTTGGATGTGATAACAAGCTGTTTTATCATGTTTGTAATGTTACACATCCATTTTCTAACAAGTAGTAAGTCTTGCATTAAGGCGTTCAAAATAGCGTTTGCTGGCGCTGTAAGCGCTCTAAACAGTGTTTCTGATCATAACTTGGAGCAAAAGTGCAACTTTTGAAGAATGAACTGAAAACTCATATTTTGTTCTAAAACAGTGTTTGGATGTGATAACAAGCTGTTTTATCATGTTTGTAATGTTACACATGCATTTCCTAACAAGTAGGTAAGGCTTGCATTAAGGCGTTCAAAACAGCGTTTGCTGGCGCTGTAAGCGCTCTAAACAGTGTTTCTGAGCATAACTTGGAGCAAAAGTGCAACTTTTGAAGAATGAACTGAAAACTCATATTTTGTTCTAAAACAGTGTTTGGATGTGATAACAAGCTGTTTTATCATGTTTGTAATGTTACACATGCATTTCCTAACAAGTAGGTAAGTCTTGTATTAAGGCGTTCAAAACAGCGTTTGCTGGCGCTGTAAGCGCTCTAAACAGTGTTTCTGAGCATAACTTGGAGCAAAAGTGCAACTTTTGAAGAATGAACTGAAAACTCATATTTTGTTCCAAAACAGTGTTTGGATGTGATAACAAGCTGTTTTATCATGTTTGTAATGTTACACATGCATTTCCTAACAAGTAGTAAGGCTTGCATTAAGGCGTTCAAAACAGCGTTTGCTGGCGTTGTAAGAGCTCTAAACAGTGTTTCTGAGCATAACTTGTGGCAAAAGTGCAACTTTTGAAGAATGAACTGAAAACTCATATTTTGTTCCAAAACAGTGTTTAGATGTGATAACAAGCTGTTTTATCATGTTTGTAATGTTACACATGCATTTCCTAACAAGTAGGTAAGGCTTGCATTAAGGCGTTCAAAACAGCGTTTGCTGGCGCTGTAAGCGCTCTAAACAGTGTTTCTGAGCATAACTTGGAGCAAAAGTGCAACTTTTGAAGAATGAACTGAAAACTCATATTTTGTTCTAAAACAGTGTTTGGATGTGATAACAAGCTGTTTTATCATGTTTGTAATGTTACACATGCATTTCCTAACAAGTAGGTAAGGCTTGCATTAAGGCGTTCAAAACAGCGTTTGCTGGCGCTGTAAGCGCTCTAAACAGTGTTTCTGAGCATAACTTGGAGCAAAAGTGCAACTTTTGAAGAATGAACTGAAAACTCATATTTTGTTCTAAAACAGTGTTTGGATGTGATAACAAGCTGTTTTATCATGTTTGTAATGTTACACATGCATTTCCTAACAAGTAGGTAAGTCTTGTATTAAGGCGTTCAAAACAGCGTTTGCTGGCGCTGTAAGCGCTCTAAACAGTGTTTCTGAGCATAACTTGGAGCAAAAGTGCAACTTTTGAAGAATGAACTGAAAACTCATATTTTGTTCCAAAACAGTGTTTGGATGTGATAACAAGCTGTTTTATCATGTTTGTAATGTTACACATGCATTTCCTAACAAGTAGTAAGGCTTGCATTAAGGCGTTCAAAACAGCGTTTGCTGGCGTTGTAAGAGCTCTAAACAGTGTTTCTGAGCATAACTTGTGGCAAAAGTGCAACTTTTGAAGAATGAACTGAAAACTCATATTTTGTTCCAAAACAGTGTTTAGATGTGATAACAAGCTGTTTTATCATGTTTGTAATGTTACACATGCATTTCCTAACAAGTAGGTAAGGCTTGCATTAAGGCGTTCAAAACAGCGTTTGCTGGCGCTGTAAGCGCTCTAAACAGTGTTTCTGAGCATAACTTGGAGCAAAAGTGCAACTTTTGAAGAATGAACTGAAAACTCATATTTTGTTCTAAAACAGTGTTTGGATGTGATAACAAGCTGTTTTATCATGTTTGTAATGTTACACATGCATTTCCATACAAGTAGTAAGGCTGGCATTAAGGCGTTCAAAACAGCGTTTGCTGGCGTTGTAAGAGCTCTAAACAGTGTTTCTGAGCATAACTTGGGGCAAAAGTGCAACTTTTCAAGAATGAAAAGAAAACTCATATTTTGAATGAAAACAGTGTTTGGATGTGATAACAAGCTGTTTTATCATGTTTGTAATGTTACACATCCATTTTCTAACAAGTAGTAAGTCTTGCATTAAGGCGTTCAAAATAGCGTTTGCTGGCGCTGTAAGCGCTCTAAACAGTGTTTCTGATCATAACTTGGAGCAAAAGTGCAACTTTTGAAGAATGAACTGAAAACTCATATTTTGTTCTAAAACAGTGTTTGGATGTGATAACAAGCTGTTTTATCATGTTTGTAATGTTACACATGCATTTCCTAACAAGTAGGTAAGGCTTGCATTAAGGCGTTCAAAACAGCGTTTGCTGGCGCTGTAAGCGCTCTAAACAGTGTTTCTGAGCATAACTTGGAGCAAAAGTGCAACTTTTGAAGAATGAACTGAAAACTCATATTTTGTTCTAAAACAGTGTTTGGATGTGATAACAAGCTGTTTTATCATGTTTGTAATGTTACACATGCATTTCCTAACAAGTAGGTAAGTCTTGTATTAAGGCGTTCAAACAGCGTTTGCTGGCGCTGTAAGCGCTCTAAACAGTGTTTCTGAGCATAACTTGGAGCAAAAGTGCAACTTTTGAAGAATGAACTGAAAACTCATATTTTGTTCCAAAACAGTGTTTGGATGTGATAACAAGCTGTTTTATCATGTTTGTAATGTTACACATGCATTTCCTAACAAGTAGTAAGGCTTGCATTAAGGCGTTCAAAACAGCGTTTGCTGGCGTTGTAAGAGCTCTAAACAGTGTTTCTGAGCATAACTTGTGGCAAAAGTGCAACTTTTGAAGAATGAACTGAAAACTCATATTTTGTTCCAAAACAGTGTTTAGATGTGATAACAAGCTGTTTTATCATGTTTGTAATGTTACACATGCATTTCCTAACAAGTAGGTAAGGCTTGCATTAAGGCGTTCAAAACAGCGTTTGCTGGCGCTGTAAGCGCTCTAAACAGTGTTTCTGAGCATAACTTGGAGCAAAAGTGCAACTTTTGAAGAATGAACTGAAAACTCATATTTTGTTCTAAAACAGTGTTTGGATGTGATAACAAGCTGTTTTATCATGTTTGTAATGTTACACATGCATTTCCTAACAAGTAGGTAAGGCTTGCATTAAGGCGTTCAAAACAGCGTTTGCTGGCGCTGTAAGCGCTCTAAACAGTGTTTCTGAGCATAACTTGGAGCAAAAGTGCAACTTTTCAAGAATGAAAAGAAAACTCATATTTTGAATGAAAACAGTGTTTGGATGTGATAACAAGCTGTTTTATCATGTTTGTAATGTTACACATCCATTTTCTAACAAGTAGTAAGTCTTGCATTAAGGCGTTCAAAACAGCGTTTGCTGGCGCTGTAAGCGCTCTAAACAGTGTTTCTGAGCATAACTTGGAGCAAAAGTGCAACTTTTGAAGAATGAACTGAAAACTCATATTTTGTTCCAAAACAGTGTTTGGATGTGATAACAAGCTGTTTTATCATGTTTGTAATGTTACACATGCATTTCCTAACAAGTAGTAAGGCTTGCATTAAGGCGTTCAAAACAGCGTTTGCTGGCGTTGTAAGAGCTCTAAACAGTGTTTCTGAGCATAACTTGTGGCAAAAGTGCAACTTTTGAAGAATGAACTGAAAACTCATATTTTGAATGAAAACAGTGTTTGGATGTGATAACAAGCTGTTTTATCATGTTTGTAATGTTACACATGCATTTCCAAACAAGTAGTAAGTCTTGTATTAAGGCGTTCAAAACAGCGTTTGCTGGCGCTGTAAGCGCTCTAAACAGTGTTTCTGAGCATAACTTGGAGCAAAAATGCAACTTTTGAAGAATGAACTGAAAACTCATATTTTGTTCTAAAACAGTGTTTGGATGTGATAACAAGCTGTTTTATCATGTTTGTAATGTTACACATGCATTTCCATACAAGTAGTAAGGCTGGCATTAAGGCGTTCAAAACAGCGTTTGCTGGCGTTGTAAGAGCTCTAAACAGTGTTTCTGAGCATAACTTGGGGCAAAAGTGCAACTTTTCAAGAATGAAAAGAAAACTCATATTTTGAATGAAAACAGTGTTTGGATGTGATAACAAGCTGTTTTATCATGTTTGTAATGTTACACATCCATTTTCTAACAAGTAGTAAGTCTTGCATTAAGGCGTTCAAAACAGCGTTTGCTGGCGCTGTAAGCGCTCTAAACAGTGTTTCTGAGCATAACTTGGAGCAAAAGTGCAACTTTTGAAGAATGAACTGAAAACTCATATTTTGTTCTAAAACAGTGTTTGGATGTGATAACAAGCTGTTTTATCATGTTTGTAATGTTACACATCCATTTTCTAACAAGTAGTAAGTCTTGCATTAAGGCGTTCAAAACAGCGTTTGCTGGCGCTGTAAGCGCTCTAAACAGTGTTTCTGAGCATAACTTGGAGCAAAAGTGCAACTTTTGAAGAATGAACTGAAAACTCATATTTTGTTCTAAAACAGTGTTTGGATGTGATAACAAGCTGTTTTATCATGTTTGTAATGTTACACATGCATTTCCATACAAGTAGTAAGGCTGGCATTAAGGCGTTCAAAACAGCGTTTGCTGGTGTTGTAAGAGCTCTAAACAGTGTTTCTGAGCATAACTTGGGGCAAAAGTGCAACTTTTCAAGAATGAAAAGAAAACTCATATTTTGAATGAAAACAGTGTTTGGATGTGATAACAAGCTGTTTTATCATGTTTGTAATGTTACACATCCATTTTCTAACAAGTAGTAAGTCTTGCATTAAGGCGTTCAAAACAGCGTTTGCTGGCGCTGTAAGCGCTCTAAACAGTGTTTCTGAGCATAACTTGGAGCAAAAGTGCAACTTTTGAAGAATGAACTGAAAACTCATATTTTGTTCTAAAACAGTGTTTGGATGTGATAACAAGCTGTTTTATCATGTTTGTAATGTTACACATCCATTTTCTAACAAGTAGTAAGTCTTGCATTAAGGCGTTCAAAACAGCGTTTGCTGGCGCTGTAAGCGCTCTAAACAGTGTTTCTGAGCATAACTTGGAGCAAAAGTGCAACTTTTGAAGAATGAACTGAAAACTCATATTTTGTTCTAAAACAGTGTTTGGATGTGATAACAAGCTGTTTTATCATGTTTGTAATGTTACACATCCATTTTCTAACAAGTAGTAAGTCTTGCATTAAGGCGTTCAAAACAGAGTTTGCTGGCGCTGTAAGCGCTCTAAACAGTGTTTCTGAGCATAACTTGGAGCAAAAGTGCAACTTTTGAAGAATGAACTGAAAACTCATATTTTGTTCTAAAACAGTGTTTGGATGTGATAACAAGCTGTTTTATCATGTTTGTAATGTTACACATGCATTTCCTAACAAGTAGGTAAGGCTTGCATTAAGGCGTTCAAAACAGCGTTTGCTGGCGCTGTAAGCGCTCTAAACAGTGTTTCTGAGCATAACTTGGAGCAAAAGTGCAACTTTTGAAGAATGAACTGAAAACTCATATTTTGTTCTAAAACAGTGTTTGGATGTGATAACAAGCTGTTTTATCATGTTTGTAATGTTACACATGCATTTCCTAACAAGTAGGTAAGTCTTGTATTAAGGCGTTCAAAACAGCGTTTGCTGGCGCTGTAAGCGCTCTAAACAGTGTTTCTGAGCATAACTTGGAGCAAAAGTGCAACTTTTGAAGAATGAACTGAAAACTCATATTTTGTTCTAAAACAGTGTTTGGATGTGATAACAAGCTGTTTTATCATGTTTGTAATGTTACACATGCATTTCCATACAAGTAGTAAGGCTGGCATTAAGGCGTTCAAAACAGCGTTTGCTGGCGTTGTAAGAGCTCTAAACAGTGTTTCTGAGCATAACTTGGGGCAAAAGTGCAACTTTTCAAGAATGAAAAGAAAACTCATATTTTGAATGAAAACAGTGTTTGGATGTGATAACAAGCTGTTTTATCATGTTTGTAATGTTACACATCCATTTTCTAACAAGTAGTAAGTCTTGCATTAAGGCGTTCAAAATAGCGTTTGCTGGCGCTGTAAGCGCTCTAAACAGTGTTTCTGATCATAACTTGGAGCAAAAGTGCAACTTTTGAAGAATGAACTGAAAACTCATATTTTGTTCTAAAACAGTGTTTGGATGTGATAACAAGCTGTTTTATCATGTTTGTAATGTTACACATGCATTTCCTAACAAGTAGGTAAGGCTTGCATTAAGGCGTTCAAAACAGCGTTTGCTGGCGCTGTAAGCGCTCTAAACAGTGTTTCTGAGCATAACTTGGAGCAAAAGTGCAACTTTTGAAGAATGAACTGAAAACTCATATTTTGTTCTAAAACAGTGTTTGGATGTGATAACAAGCTGTTTTATCATGTTTGTAATGTTACACATGCATTTCCTAACAAGTAGGTAAGTCTTGTATTAAGGCGTTCAAAACAGCGTTTGCTGGCGCTGTAAGCGCTCTAAACAGTGTTTCTGAGCATAACTTGGAGCAAAAGTGCAACTTTTGGAGAATGAACTGAAAACTCATATTTTGTTCCAAAACAGTGTTTGGATGTGATAACAAGCTGTTTTATCATGTTTGTAATGTTACACATGCATTTCCTAACAAGTAGTAAGGCTTGCATTAAGGCGTTCAAAACAGCGTTTGCTGGCGTTGTAAGAGCTCTAAACAGTGTTTCTGAGCATAACTTGTGGCAAAAGTGCAACTTTTGAAGAATGAACTGAAAACTCATATTTTGTTCCAAAACAGTGTTTGGATGTGATAACAAGCTGTTTTATCATGTTTGTAATGTTACACATGCATTTCCAAACAAGTAGTAAGTCTTGTATTAAGGCGTTCAAAACAGCGTTTGCTGGCGCTGTAAGCGCTCTAAACAGTGTTTCTGAGCATAACTTGGAGCAAAAATGCAACTTTTGAAGAATGAACTGAAAACTCATATTTTGTTCTAAAACAGTGTTTGGATGTGATAACAAGCTGTTTTATCATGTTTGTAATGTTACACATGCATTTCCATACAAGTAGTAAGGCTGGCATTAAGGCGTTCAAAACAGCGTTTGCTGGCGTTGTAAGAGCTCTAAACAGTGTTTCTGAGCATAACTTGGGGCAAAAGTGCAACTTTTCAAGAATGAAAAGAAAACTCATATTTTGAATGAAAACAGTGTTTGGATGTGATAACAAGCTGTTTTATCATGTTTGTAATGTTACACATCCATTTTCTAACAAGTAGTAAGTCTTGCATTAAGGCGTTCAAAACAGCGTTTGCTGGCGCTGTAAGCGCTCTAAACAGTGTTTCTGAGCATAACTTGGAGCAAAAGTGCAACTTTTGAAGAATGAACTGAAAACTCATATTTTGTTCTAAAACAGTGTTTGGATGTGATAACAAGCTGTTTTATCATGTTTGTAATGTTACACATGCATTTCCTAACAAGTAGGTAAGTCTTGTATTAAGGCGTTCAAAACAGCGTTTGCTGGCGCTGTAAGCGCTCTAAACAGTGTTTCTGAGCATAACTTGGAGCAAAAGTGCAACTTTTGGAGAATGAACTGAAAACTCATATTTTGTTCCAAAACAGTGTTTGGATGTGATAACAAGCTGTTTTATCATGTTTGTAATGTTACACATGCATTTCCTAACAAGTAGTAAGGCTTGCATTAAGGCGTTCAAAACAGCGTTTGCTGGCGTTGTAAGAGCTCTAAACAGTGTTTCTGAGCATAACTTGTGGCAAAAGTGCAACTTTTGAAGAATGAACTGAAAACTCATATTTTGTTCCAAAACAGTGTTTGGATGTGATAACAAGCTGTTTTATCATGTTTGTAATGTTACACATGCATTTCCAAACAAGTAGTAAGTCTTGTATTAAGGCGTTCAAAACAGCGTTTGCTGGCGCTGTAAGCGCTCTAAACAGTGTTTCTGAGCATAACTTGGAGCAAAAATGCAACTTTTGAAGAATGAACTGAAAACTCATATTTTGTTCTAAAACAGTGTTTGGATGTGATAACAAGCTGTTTTATCATGTTTGTAATGTTACACATGCATTTCCATACAAGTAGTAAGGCTGGCATTAAGGCGTTCAAAACAGCGTTTGCTGGCGTTGTAAGAGCTCTAAACAGTGTTTCTGAGCATAACTTGGGGCAAAAGTGCAACTTTTCAAGAATGAAAAGAAAACTCATATTTTGAATGAAAACAGTGTTTGGATGTGATAACAAGCTGTTTTATCATGTTTGTAATGTTACACATCCATTTTCTAACAAGTAGTAAGTCTTGCATTAAGGCGTTCAAAACAGCGTTTGCTGGCGCTGTAAGCGCTCTAAACAGTGTTTCTGAGCATAACTTGGAGCAAAAGTGCAACTTTTGAAGAATGAACTGAAAACTCATATTTTGTTCTAAAACAGTGTTTGGATGTGATAACAAGCTGTTTTATCATGTTTGTAATGTTACACATCCATTTTCTAACAAGTAGTAAGTCTTGCATTAAGGCGTTCAAAACAGCGTTTGCTGGCGCTGTAAGCGCTCTAAACAGTGTTTCTGAGCATAACTTGGAGCAAAAGTGCAACTTTTGAAGAATGAACTGAAAACTCATATTTTGTTCTAAAACAGTGTTTGGATGTGATAACAAGCTGTTTTATCATGTTTGTAATGTTACACATGCATTTCCATACAAGTAGTAAGGCTGGCATTAAGGCGTTCAAAACAGCGTTTGCTGGCGTTGTAAGAGCTCTAAACAGTGTTTCTGAGCATAACTTGGGGCAAAAGTGCAACTTTTCAAGAATGAAAAGAAAACTCATATTTTGAATGAAAACAGTGTTTGGATGTGATAACAAGCTGTTTTATCATGTTTGTAATGTTACACATCCATTTTCTAACAAGTAGTAAGTCTTGCATTAAGGCGTTCAAAACAGCGTTTGCTGGCGCTGTAAGCGCTCTAAACAGTGTTTCTGAGCATAACTTGGAGCAAAAGTGCAACTTTTGAAGAATGAACTGAAAACTCATATTTTGTTCTAAAACAGTGTTTGGATGTGATAACAAGCTGTTTTATCATGTTTGTAATGTTACACATCCATTTTCTAACAAGTAGTAAGTCTTGCATTAAGGCGTTCAAAACAGCGTTTGCTGGCGCTGTAAGCGCTCTAAACAGTGTTTCTGAGCATAACTTGGAGCAAAAGTGCAACTTTTGAAGAATGAACTGAAAACTCATATTTTGTTCTAAAACAGTGTTTGGATGTGATAACAAGCTGTTTTATCATGTTTGTAATGTTACACATCCATTTTCTAACAAGTAGTAAGTCTTGCATTAAGGCGTTCAAAACAGAGTTTGCTGGCGCTGTAAGCGCTCTAAACAGTGTTTCTGAGCATAACTTGGAGCAAAAGTGCAACTTTTGAAGAATGAACTGAAAACTCATATTTTGTTCTAAAACAGTGTTTGGATGTGATAACAAGCTGTTTTATCATGTTTGTAATGTTACACATGCATTTCCTAACAAGTAGGTAAGGCTTGCATTAAGGCGTTCAAAACAGCGTTTGCTGGCGCTGTAAGCGCTCTAAACAGTGTTTCTGAGCATAACTTGGAGCAAAAGTGCAACTTTTGAAGAATGAACTGAAAACTCATATTTTGTTCTAAAACAGTGTTTGGATGTGATAACAAGCTGTTTTATCATGTTTGTAATGTTACACATGCATTTCCTAACAAGTAGGTAAGTCTTGTATTAAGGCGTTCAAAACAGCGTTTGCTGGCGCTGTAAGCGCTCTAAACAGTGTTTCTGAGCATAACTTGGAGCAAAAGTGCAACTTTTGAAGAATGAACTGAAAACTCATATTTTGTTCTAAAACAGTGTTTGGATGTGATAACAAGCTGTTTTATCATGTTTGTAATGTTACACATGCATTTCCATACAAGTAGTAAGGCTGGCATTAAGGCGTTCAAAACAGCGTTTGCTGGCGTTGTAAGAGCTCTAAACAGTGTTTCTGAGCATAACTTGGGGCAAAAGTGCAACTTTTCAAGAATGAAAAGAAAACTCATATTTTGAATGAAAACAGTGTTTGGATGTGATAACAAGCTGTTTTATCATGTTTGTAATGTTACACATCCATTTTCTAACAAGTAGTAAGTCTTGCATTAAGGCGTTCAAAATAGCGTTTGCTGGCGCTGTAAGCGCTCTAAACAGTGTTTCTGATCATAACTTGGAGCAAAAGTGCAACTTTTGAAGAATGAACTGAAAACTCATATTTTGTTCTAAAACAGTGTTTGGATGTGATAACAAGCTGTTTTATCATGTTTGTAATGTTACACATGCATTTCCTAACAAGTAGGTAAGGCTTGCATTAAGGCGTTCAAAACAGCGTTTGCTGGCGCTGTAAGCGCTCTAAACAGTGTTTCTGAGCATAACTTGGAGCAAAAGTGCAACTTTTGAAGAATGAACTGAAAACTCATATTTTGTTCTAAAACAGTGTTTGGATGTGATAACAAGCTGTTTTATCATGTTTGTAATGTTACACATGCATTTCCTAACAAGTAGGTAAGTCTTGTATTAAGGCGTTCAAAACAGCGTTTGCTGGCGCTGTAAGCGCTCTAAACAGTGTTTCTGAGCATAACTTGGAGCAAAAGTGCAACTTTTGGAGAATGAACTGAAAACTCATATTTTGTTCCAAAACAGTGTTTGGATGTGATAACAAGCTGTTTTATCATGTTTGTAATGTTACACATGCATTTCCTAACAAGTAGTAAGGCTTGCATTAAGGCGTTCAAAACAGCGTTTGCTGGCGTTGTAAGAGCTCTAAACAGTGTTTCTGAGCATAACTTGTGGCAAAAGTGCAACTTTTGAAGAATGAACTGAAAACTCATATTTTGTTCCAAAACAGTGTTTGGATGTGATAACAAGCTGTTTTATCATGTTTGTGTCACGTATGACCATGCCCCCCTCCGTTAGCTGTCACTCCAAACTCCCTCGTGTCTGTGTTTCGTACCTGTTTACCCCGCCCCGCTCGTTCGTCTCTGTGATTACCTCGTTTGTTCCCACGCCCCTTGTTATTACCGTCACCTGCCCCTTGTTTAATGTCCGTGCATATAAGCCCCTGAGTCTCCCTTGTCCTTCGTCCGGTATTTTGTTGTGACTCTTTGATTATTGTCTGCTGTTAGTTCGTGTACCTGACCCCGTGCTTTCGTGTTTTGTATTTCGCCCGTTTATTTCCTTGTGCTCTGTGTCTCCCTCCCTGGTTGTGTTTCCTTGTGTTCAATATGCCAGTGTATGCGTGCTTTTCGGACTGCCCTCCTGTTATCGACCCTGCCTGGCTATCCGACGATGATTACGGTATTCCCCTGAATAAATCTCGCTCCTCTCAGCACTTGTGTCCGTCTCCTCGCTACGCAGCGCGAGAAACGTTACATAATACCGGAACCATCAAGGACACAGCGAGAGAGCGAGACTCTGGTGAGTTCAAACACTGTGAATGGATGTCGGCTGGTTTAATCCGGTTCGACTCTCCGGTATTTCAGTGCGAACAAACCAGAGACAGGAATACCCCTGGCGCTGCGGGTACAAGGAAGTCTCGTCGCCGACCAAAGAAAGCGCAGTCTCTTTCTACTGGCTTTCGCGACGAGACTCCATCTGAGCGCTATGTGTCTGCCCGGTTTTGCGAACACGATGGGGAAAAAACCCCTGTAGTGCAAGCGGCGGGCAGACGGTCTGAGCGCACAGACAAGTTTTCGCTTAACCCTCGGTTGACTCTCTCTGACCACCGCGAGCTCCCGGCGCCTCAAGGGAGGCGGAGCCGCAGCAGAGAGAGCAGCCGAGGAGCTTGTGTGTCTGTGTGTTCTGCCAGGCTCACCCAGGACCCAGAGGATGAGGACTTCCCTCCGCCGACCCCGGAAACCACGCCCCATAGGCTCCCCAAGAATTTTTTGGGGGGTCGTACAAGCCACTCAGCTAAGGAGTGGCAGGCTGAAACCCCCGAGGACGTCAGAGCGGCGGCTCCGCCCCCCGAGGACGTCAGAGCGGCGGCTCCGCCCCCCGAGGACGTCAGAGCGGCGACTCCGCCCCCCGAGGACGTCAGAGCGGCGGCTCCGCCCCCCGAGGACGTCAGAGCGGCGACTCCGCCCCCCGAGGACGTCAGAGCGGCGACTCCGCCCCCCGAGGACGTCAGTGCCGCGACTCCGCCCCCCGAGGACGTCATGTCACCTCTGCGGCCTGTTCCCGCGATCCTGAGGAGGTCACCCACGCCAGTTCCCGTTCCCGCTGCCCGTCGGCAGTCCACGCCAGTTCCCGTTCCCGCTGCCCGTCGGCAGTCCACGCCTGTTCCCGTTCCCGCTGCCCGTCGGCAGTCCACGCCTGTTCCCGTTCCCGCTGCCCGTCGGCAGTCCACGCCTGTTCCCGTTCCCGCTGCCCGTCGGCAGTCCACACCGGCTGCTGTCCCCGCGACCCTGGAGAGGTCGCCCGCGCCGGCTGCTGTCCCCGCGACCCTGGAGAGGTCGCCCGCGCCGGCTGCTGTCCCCGCGACCCTGGAGAGGTCGCCCGCGCCGGCTGCTGTCCCCGCGACCCTGGAGAGGTCGCCCGCGCCGGCTGCTGTTCCCGCTGCCCGCCAGCGGACCCTGCCTGTCCCCGCTGCCCGCCAGCGGACCCTGCCTGTCCCCGCTGCCCGCCAGCGGACCCTGCCTGTCCCCGCTGCCTGTCTGCCGGCTCCTGTTCCCGCTGCCTGCCGCCCGGCCGCACCTGTCGCCCAAGAGACTGTGCTGCCCCCTGTTGGGCATGGACTTGGTGTTCCCCCTGCTCCGCCCTGTGCCTCCTATGTTCCGTTGCCCGTGTTCCCCTTGCTCCCTGGTCCTGTCCCTGGTTTTGTTTTGGTCCCTGTCCCCGTGGTTGTGTCTGTCAAGGTCTGTGTTCCTGTTCCCGTGTCTGTTTCCTGTGGTGTCATCCCTGTCCCTGTCCCCATGTCAGTGCCCCGAGTTTTGACCCACTTTGTTCCTGTGCCGGTCTCAGTCGTCCACGCCGTGTTTGCCTCTGTCTTTGTCTCTGCCCTGTCCCCTGGCCCCACTCCTGTGTCTGTTCCCAGTCCTGTCCCGTCCAGCCCTGCTCCTGTGCCTCGCCCGGTCCCTGCCTGTGTTGCCATGCCCCGGCC
Organism: Brachyhypopomus gauderio; assembly: GCF_052324685.1. Classification (NCBI taxonomy): domain Eukaryota; kingdom Metazoa; phylum Chordata; class Actinopteri; order Gymnotiformes; family Hypopomidae; genus Brachyhypopomus; species Brachyhypopomus gauderio. Next base: position 26,919 of record NW_027507349.1, on the reverse strand, counting down.
CGGCTCCTGGCCAGTCTCTGTTTCCCCTGTCCCTGTCGTGCCCCGGTCTCTGTGCCCTGCTTTCCCCTGGTCTGTTCCTCCTGTCTGTCCTGTGTCCCGTGATTCCCTGCCATGTCTGCCCTTGCGTGCCCCGGAGTGGCACGCCTTGAGGGGGAGTAATGTCACGTATGACCATGCCCCCCTCCGTTAGCTGTCACTCCAAACTCCCTCGTGTCTGTGTTTCGTACCTGTTTACCCCGCCCCGCTCGTTCGTCTCTGTGATTACCTCGTTTGTTCCCACGCCCCTTGTTATTACCGTCACCTGCCCCTTGTTTAATGTCCGTGCATATAAGCCCCTGAGTCTCCCTTGTCCTTCGTCCGGTATTTTGTTGTGACTCTTTGATTATTGTCTGCTGTTAGTTCGTGTACCTGACCCCGTGCTTTCGTGTTTTGTATTTCGCCCGTTTATTTCCTTGTGCTCTGTGTCTCCCTCCCTGGTTGTGTTTCCTTGTGTTCAATATGCCAGTGTATGCGTGCTTTTCGGACTGCCCTCCTGTTATCGACCCTGCCTGGCTATCCGACGATGATTACGGTATTCCCCTGAATAAATCTCGCTCCTCTCAGCACTTGTGTCCGTCTCCTCGCTACGCAGCGCGAGAAACGTTACAGTTTGTAATGTTACACATGCATTTCCAAACAAGTAGTAAGTCTTGTATTAAGGCGTTCAAAACAGCGTTTGCTGGCGCTGTAAGCGCTCTAAACAGTGTTTCTGAGCATAACTTGGAGCAAAAATGCAACTTTTGAAGAATGAACTGAAAACTCATATTTTGTTCTAAAACAGTGTTTGGATGTGATAACAAGCTGTTTTATCATGTTTGTAATGTTACACATGCATTTCCATACAAGTAGTAAGGCTGGCATTAAGGCGTTCAAAACAGCGTTTGCTGGCGTTGTAAGAGCTCTAAACAGTGTTTCTGAGCATAACTTGGGGCAAAAGTGCAACTTTTCAAGAATGAAAAGAAAACTCATATTTTGAATGAAAACAGTGTTTGGATGTGATAACAAGCTGTTTTATCATGTTTGTAATGTTACACATCCATTTTCTAACAAGTAGTAAGTCTTGCATTAAGGCGTTCAAAACAGCGTTTGCTGGCGCTGTAAGCGCTCTAAACAGTGTTTCTGAGCATAACTTGGAGCAAAAGTGCAACTTTTGAAGAATGAACTGAAAACTCATATTTTGTTCTAAAACAGTGTTTGGATGTGATAACAAGCTGTTTTATCATGTTTGTAATGTTACACATGCATTTCCTAACAAGTAGGTAAGGCTTGCATTAAGGCGTTCAAAACAGCGTTTGCTGGCGCTGTAAGCGCTCTAAACAGTGTTTCTGAGCATAACTTGGAGCAAAAGTGCAACTTTTGAAGAATGAACTGAAAACTCATATTTTGTTCTAAAACAGTGTTTGGATGTGATAACAAGCTGTTTTATCATGTTTGTAATGTTACACATGCATTTCCTAACAAGTAGGTAAGTCTTGTATTAAGGCGTTCAAAACAGCGTTTGCTGGCGCTGTAAGCGCTCTAAACAGTGTTTCTGAGCATAACTTGGAGCAAAAGTGCAACTTTTGAAGAATGAACTGAAAACTCATATTTTGTTCTAAAACAGTGTTTGGATGTGATAACAAGCTGTTTTATCATGTTTGTAATGTTACACATGCATTTCCATATAAGTAGTAAGGCTGGCATTAAGGCGTTCAAAACAGCGTTTGCTGGCGTTGTAAGAGCTCTAAACAGTGTTTCTGAGCATAACTTGGGGCAAAAGTGCAACTTTTCAAGAATGAAAAGAAAACTCATATTTTGAATGAAAACAGTGTTTGGATGTGATAACAAGCTGTTTTATCATGTTTGTAATGTTACACATCCATTTTCTAACAAGTAGTAAGTCTTGCATTAAGGCGTTCAAAACAGCGTTTGCTGGCGCTGTAAGCGCTCTAAACAGTGTTTCTGAGCATAACTTGGAGCAAAAGTGCAACTTTTGAAGAATGAACTGAAAACTCATATTTTGTTCTAAAACAGTGTTTGGATGTGATAACAAGCTGTTTTATCATGTTTGTAATGTTACACATGCATTTCCATACAAGTAGTAAGGCTGGCATTAAGGCGTTCAAAACAGCGTTTGCTGGCGTTGTAAGAGCTCTAAACAGTGTTTCTGAGCATAACTTGTGGCAAAAGTGCAACTTTTCAAGAATGAACTGAAAACTCATATTTTGTTCCAAAACAGTGTTTAGATGTGATAACAAGCTGTTTTATCATGTTTGTAATGTTACACATGCATTTCCTAACAAGTAGGTAAGGCTTGCATTAAGGCGTTCAAAACAGCGTTTGCTGGCGCTGTAAGCGCTCTAAACAGTGTTTCTGAGCATAACTTGGAGCAAAAGTGCAACTTTTGAAGAATGAACTGAAAACTCATATTTTGTTCTAAAACAGTGTTTGGATGTGATAACAAGCTGTTTTATCATGTTTGTAATGTTACACATGCATTTCCTAACAAGTAGGTAAGTCTTGTATTAAGGCGTTCAAAACAGCGTTTGCTGGCGCTGTAAGCGCTCTAAACAGTGTTTCTGAGCATAACTTGGAGCAAAAGTGCAACTTTTGAAGAATGAACTGAAAACTCATATTTTGTTCCAAAACAGTGTTTGGATGTGATAACAAGCTGTTTTATCATGTTTGTAATGTTACACATGCATTTCCTAACAAGTAGGTAAGGCTTGCATTAAGGCGTTCAAAACAGCGTTTGCTGGCGCTGTAAGCGCTCTAAACAGTGTTTCTGAGCATAACTTGGAGCAAAAGTGCAACTTTTCAAGAATGAAAAGAAAACTCATATTTTGAATGAAAACAGTGTTTGGATGTGATAACAAGCTGTTTTATCATGTTTGTAATGTTACACATCCATTTTCTAACAAGTAGTAAGTCTTGCATTAAGGCGTTCAAAACAGCGTTTGCTGGCGCTGTAAGCGCTCTAAACAGTGTTTCTGAGCATAACTTGGAGCAAAAGTGCAACTTTTGAAGAATGAACTGAAAACTCATATTTTGTTCTAAAACAGTGTTTGGATGTGATAACAAGCTGTTTTATCATGTTTGTAATGTTACACATGCATTTCCTAACAAGTAGGTAAGGCTTGCATTAAGGCGTTCAAAACAGCGTTTGCTGGCGCTGTAAGCGCTCTAAACAGTGTTTCTGAGCATAACTTGGAGCAAAAGTGCAACTTTTCAAGAATGAAAAGAAAACTCATATTTTGAATGAAAACAGTGTTTGGATGTGATAACAAGCTGTTTTATCATGTTTGTAATGTTACACATCCATTTTCTAACAAGTAGTAAGTCTTGCATTAAGGCGTTCAAAACAGCGTTTGCTGGCGCTGTAAGCGCTCTAAACAGTGTTTCTGAGCATAACTTGGAGCAAAAGTGCAACTTTTGAAGAATGAACTGAAAACTCATATTTTGTTCTAAAACAGTGTTTGGATGTGATAACAAGCTGTTTTATCATGTTTGTAATGTTACACATGCATTTCCTAACAAGTAGGTAAGGCTTGCATTAAGGCGTTCAAAACAGCGTTTGCTGGCGCTGTAAGCGCTCTAAACAGTGTTTCTGAGCATAACTTGGAGCAAAAGTGCAACTTTTCAAGAATGAAAAGAAAACTCATATTTTGAATGAAAACAGTGTTTGGATGTGATAACAAGCTGTTTTATCATGTTTGTAATGTTACACATCCATTTTCTAACAAGTAGTAAGTCTTGCATTAAGGCGTTCAAAACAGCGTTTGCTGGCGCTGTAAGCGCTCTAAACAGTGTTTCTGAGCATAACTTGGAGCAAAAGTGCAACTTTTGAAGAATGAACTGAAAACTCATATTTTGTTCTAAAACAGTGTTTGGATGTGATAACAAGCTGTTTTATCATGTTTGTAATGTTACACATGCATTTCCTAACAAGTAGGTAAGGCTTGCATTAAGGCGTTCAAAACAGCGTTTGCTGGCGCTGTAAGCGCTCTAAACAGTGTTTCTGAGCATAACTTGGAGCAAAAGTGCAACTTTTCAAGAATGAAAAGAAAACTCATATTTTGAATGAAAACAGTGTTTGGATGTGATAACAAGCTGTTTTATCATGTTTGTAATGTTACACATCCATTTTCTAACAAGTAGTAAGTCTTGCATTAAGGCGTTCAAAACAGCGTTTGCTGGCGCTGTAAGCGCTCTAAACAGTGTTTCTGAGCATAACTTGGAGCAAAAGTGCAACTTTTGAAGAATGAACTGAAAACTCATATTTTGTTCTAAAACAGTGTTTGGATGTGATAACAAGCTGTTTTATCATGTTTGTAATGTTACACATCCATTTTCTAACAAGTAGTAAGTCTTGCATTAAGGCGTTCAAAACAGAGTTTGCTGGCGCTGTAAGCGCTCTAAACAGTGTTTCTGAGCATAACTTGGAGCAAAAGTGCAACTTTTGAAGAATGAACTGAAAACTCATATTTTGTTCTAAAACAGTGTTTGGATGTGATAACAAGCTGTTTTATCATGTTTGTAATGTTACACATGCATTTCCTAACAAGTAGGTAAGGCTTGCATTAAGGCGTTCAAAACAGCGTTTGCTGGCGCTGTAAGCGCTCTAAACAGTGTTTCTGAGCATAACTTGGAGCAAAAGTGCAACTTTTGAAGAATGAACTGAAAACTCATATTTTGTTCTAAAACAGTGTTTGGATGTGATAACAAGCTGTTTTATCATGTTTGTAATGTTACACATGCATTTCCTAACAAGTAGGTAAGTCTTGTATTAAGGCGTTCAAAACAGCGTTTGCTGGCGCTGTAAGCGCTCTAAACAGTGTTTCTGAGCATAACTTGGAGCAAAAGTGCAACTTTTGAAGAATGAACTGAAAACTCATATTTTGTTCTAAAACAGTGTTTGGATGTGATAACAAGCTGTTTTATCATGTTTGTAATGTTACACATGCATTTCCATACAAGTAGTAAGGCTGGCATTAAGGCGTTCAAAACAGCGTTTGCTGGCGTTGTAAGAGCTCTAAACAGTGTTTCTGAGCATAACTTGGGGCAAAAGTGCAACTTTTCAAGAATGAAAAGAAAACTCATATTTTGAATGAAAACAGTGTTTGGATGTGATAACAAGCTGTTTTATCATGTTTGTAATGTTACACATCCATTTTCTAACAAGTAGTAAGTCTTGCATTAAGGCGTTCAAAATAGCGTTTGCTGGCGCTGTAAGCGCTCTAAACAATGTTTCTGATCATAACTTGGAGCAAAAGTGCAACTTTTGAAGAATGAACTGAAAACTCATATTTTGTTCTAAAACAGTGTTTGGATGTGATAACAAGCTGTTTTATCATGTTTGTAATGTTACACATGCATTTCCTAACAAGTAGGTAAGGCTTGCATTAAGGCGTTCAAAACAGCGTTTGCTGGCGCTGTAAGCGCTCTAAACAGTGTTTCTGAGCATAACTTGGAGCAAAAGTGCAACTTTTGAAGAATGAACTGAAAACTCATATTTTGTTCTAAAACAGTGTTTGGATGTGATAACAAGCTGTTTTATCATGTTTATAATGTTACACATGCATTTCCTAACAAGTAGGTAAGTCTTGTATTAAGGCGTTCAAAACAGCGTTTGCTGGCGCTGTAAGCGCTCTAAACAGTGTTTCTGAGCATAACTTGGAGCAAAAGTGCAACTTTTGAAGAATGAACTGAAAACTCATATTTTGTTCTAAAACAGTGTTTGGATGTGATAACAAGCTGTTTTACCATGTTTGTAATGTTACACATGCATTTCCATACAAGTAGTAAGGCTGGCATTAAGGCGTTCAAAACAGCGTTTGCTGGCGTTGTAAGAGCTCTAAACAGTGTTTCTGAGCATAACTTGGAGCAAAAGTGCAACTTTTCAAGAATGAAAAGAAAACTCATATTTTGAATGAAAACAGTGTTTGGATGTGATAACAAGCTGTTTTATCATGTTTGTAATGTTACACATCCATTTTCTAACAAGTAGTAAGTCTTGCATTAAGGCGTTCAAAACAGCGTTTGCTGGCGCTGTAAGCGCTCTAAACAGTGTTTCTGAGCATAACTTGGAGCAAAAGTGCAACTTTTGAAGAATGAACTGAAAACTCATATTTTGTTCTAAAACAGTGTTTGGATGTGATAACAAGCTGTTTTATCATGTTTGTAATGTTACACATGCATTTCCTAACAAGTAGGTAAGGCTTGCATTAAGGCGTTCAAAACAGCGTTTGCTGGCGCTGTAAGCGCTCTAAACAGTGTTTCTGAGCATAACTTGGAGCAAAAGTGCAACTTTTCAAGAATGAAAAGAAAACTCATATTTTGAATGAAAACAGTGTTTGGATGTGATAACAAGCTGTTTTATCATGTTTGTAATGTTACACATCCATTTTCTAACAAGTAGTAAGTCTTGCATTAAGGCGTTCAAAACAGCGTTTGCTGGCGCTGTAAGCGCTCTAAACAGTGTTTCTGAGCATAACTTGGAGCAAAAGTGCAACTTTTGAAGAATGAACTGAAAACTCATATTTTGTTCTAAAACAGTGTTTGGATGTGATAACAAGCTGTTTTATCATGTTTGTAATGTTACACATGCATTTCCATACAAGTAGTAAGGCTGGCATTAAGGCGTTCAAAACAGCGTTTGCTGGCGTTGTAAGAGCTCTAAACAGTGTTTCTGAGCATAACTTGGGGCAAAAGTGCAACTTTTCAAGAATGAAAAGAAAACTCATATTTTGAATGAAAACAGTGTTTGGATGTGATAACAAGCTGTTTTATCATGTTTGTAATGTTACACATCCATTTTCTAACAAGTAGTAAGTCTTGCATTAAGGCGTTCAAAATAGCGTTTGCTGGCGCTGTAAGCGCTCTAAACAGTGTTTCTGATCATAACTTGGAGCAAAAGTGCAACTTTTGAAGAATGAACTGAAAACTCATATTTTGTTCTAAAACAGTGTTTGGATGTGATAACAAGCTGTTTTATCATGTTTGTAATGTTACACATGCATTTCCATACAAGTAGTAAGGCTGGCATTAAGGCGTTCAAAACAGCGTTTGCTGGCGTTGTAAGAGCTCTAAACAGTGTTTCTGAGCATAACTTGGGGCAAAAGTGCAACTTTTCAAGAATGAAAAGAAAACTCATATTTTGAATGAAAACAGTGTTTGGATGTGATAACAAGCTGTTTTATCATGTTTGTAATGTTACACATCCATTTTCTAACAAGTAGTAAGTCTTGCATTAAGGCGTTCAAAATAGCGTTTGCTGGCGCTGTAAGCGCTCTAAACAGTGTTTCTGATCATAACTTGGAGCAAAAGTGCAACTTTTGAAGAATGAACTGAAAACTCATATTTTGTTCTAAAACAGTGTTTGGATGTGATAACAAGCTGTTTTATCATGTTTGTAATGTTACACATGCATTTCCTAACAAGTAGGTAAGGCTTGCATTAAGGCGTTCAAAACAGCGTTTGCTGGCGCTGTAAGCGCTCTAAACAGTGTTTCTGAGCATAACTTGGAGCAAAAGTGCAACTTTTGAAGAATGAACTGAAAACTCATATTTTGTTCTAAAACAGTGTTTGGATGTGATAACAAGCTGTTTTATCATGTTTGTAATGTTACACATGCATTTCCTAACAAGTAGGTAAGTCTTGTATTAAGGCGTTCAAAACAGCGTTTGCTGGCGCTGTAAGCGCTCTAAACAGTGTTTCTGAGCATAACTTGGAGCAAAAGTGCAACTTTTGAAGAATGAACTGAAAACTCATATTTTGTTCCAAAACAGTGTTTGGATGTGATAACAAGCTGTTTTATCATGTTTGTAATGTTACACATGCATTTCCTAACAAGTAGTAAGGCTTGCATTAAGGCGTTCAAAACAGCGTTTGCTGGCGTTGTAAGAGCTCTAAACAGTGTTTCTGAGCATAACTTGTGGCAAAAGTGCAACTTTTGAAGAATGAACTGAAAACTCATATTTTGTTCCAAAACAGTGTTTAGATGTGATAACAAGCTGTTTTATCATGTTTGTAATGTTACACATGCATTTCCTAACAAGTAGGTAAGGCTTGCATTAAGGCGTTCAAAACAGCGTTTGATGGCGCTGTAAGCGCTCTAAACAGTGTTTCTGAGCATAACTTGGAGCAAAAGTGCAACTTTTGAAGAATGAACTGAAAACTCATATTTTGTTCTAAAACAGTGTTTGGATGTGATAACAAGCTGTTTTATCATGTTTGTAATGTTACACATGCATTTCCTAACAAGTAGGTAAGTCTTGTATTAAGGCGTTCAAAACAGCGTTTGCTGGCGCTGTAAGCGCTCTAAACAGTGTTTCTGAGCATAACTTGGAGCAAAAGTGCAACTTTTGAAGAATGAACTGAAAACTCATATTTTGTTCCAAAACAGTGTTTGGATGTGATAACAAGCTGTTTTATCATGTTTGTAATGTTACACATGCATTTCCTAACAAGTAGTAAGGCTTGCATTAAGGCGTTCAAAACAGCGTTTGCTGGCGTTGTAAGAGCTCTAAACAGTGTTTCTGAGCATAACTTGTGGCAAAAGTGCAACTTTTGAAGAATGAACTGAAAACTCATATTTTGTTCTAAAACAGTGTTTGGATGTGATAACAAGCTGTTTTATCATGTTTGTAATGTTACACATGCATTTCCTAACAAGTAGGTAAGGCTTGCATTAAGGCGTTCAAAACAGCGTTTGCTGGCGCTGTAAGCGCTCTAAACAGTGTTTCTGAGCATAACTTGGAGCAAAAGTGCAACTTTTCAAGAATGAAAAGAAAACTCATATTTTGAATGAAAACAGTGTTTGGATGTGATAACAAGCTGTTTTATCATGTTTGTAATGTTACACATCCATTTTCTAACAAGTAGTAAGTCTTGCATTAAGGCGTTCAAAACAGCGTTTGCTGGCGCTGTAAGCGCTCTAAACAGTGTTTCTGAGCATAACTTGGAGCAAAAGTGCAACTTTTGAAGAATGAACTGAAAACTCATATTTTGTTCCAAAACAGTGTTTGGATGTGATAACAAGCTGTTTTATCATGTTTGTAATGTTACACATGCATTTCCATACAAGTAGTAAGGCTGGCATTAAGGCGTTCAAAACAGCGTTTGCTGGCGTTGTAAGAGCTCTAAACAGTGTTTCTGAGCATAACTTGGGGCAAAAGTGCAACTTTTCAAGAATGAAAAGAAAACTCATATTTTGAATGAAAACAGTGTTTGGATGTGATAACAAGCTGTTTTATCATGTTTGTAATGTTACACATCCATTTTCTAACAAGTAGTAAGTCTTGCATTAAGGCGTTCAAAACAGCGTTTGCTGGCGCTGTAAGCGCTCTAAACAGTGTTTCTGAGCATAACTTGGAGCAAAAGTGCAACTTTTGAAGAATGAACTGAAAACTCATATTTTGTTCTAAAACAGTGTTTGGATGTGATAACAAGCTGTTTTATCATGTTTGTAATGTTACACATCCATTTTCTAACAAGTAGTAAGTCTTGCATTAAGGCGTTCAAAACAGCGTTTGCTGGCGCTGTAAGCGCTCTAAACAGTGTTTCTGAGCATAACTTGGAGCAAAAGTGCAACTTTTGAAGAATGAACTGAAAACTCATATTTTGTTCTAAAACAGTGTTTGGATGTGATAACAAGCTGTTTTATCATGTTTGTAATGTTACACATCCATTTTCTAACAAGTAGTAAGTCTTGCATTAAGGCGTTCAAAACAGAGTTTGCTGGCGCTGTAAGCGCTCTAAACAGTGTTTCTGAGCATAACTTGGAGCAAAAGTGCAACTTTTGAAGAATGAACTGAAAACTCATATTTTGTTCTAAAACAGTGTTTGGATGTGATAACAAGCTGTTTTATCATGTTTGTAATGTTACACATGCATTTCCTAACAAGTAGGTAAGGCTTGCATTAAGGCGTTCAAAACAGCGTTTGCTGGCGCTGTAAGCGCTCTAAACAGTGTTTCTGAGCATAACTTGGAGCAAAAGTGCAACTTTTGAAGAATGAACTGAAAACTCATATTTTGTTCTAAAACAGTGTTTGGATGTGATAACAAGCTGTTTTATCATGTTTGTAATGTTACACATGCATTTCCTAACAAGTAGGTAAGTCTTGTATTAAGGCGTTCAAAACAGCGTTTGCTGGCGCTGTAAGCGCTCTAAACAGTGTTTCTGAGCATAACTTGGAGCAAAAGTGCAACTTTTGAAGAATGAACTGAAAACTCATATTTTGTTCTAAAACAGTGTTTGGATGTGATAACAAGCTGTTTTATCATGTTTGTAATGTTACACATGCATTTCCATACAAGTAGTAAGGCTGGCATTAAGGCGTTCAAAACAGCGTTTGCTGGCGTTGTAAGAGCTCTAAACAGTGTTTCTGAGCATAACTTGGGGCAAAAGTGCAACTTTTCAAGAATGAAAAGAAAACTCATATTTTGAATGAAAACAGTGTTTGGATGTGATAACAAGCTGTTTTATCATGTTTGTAATGTTACACATCCATTTTCTAACAAGTAGTAAGTCTTGCATTAAGGCGTTCAAAATAGCGTTTGCTGGCGCTGTAAGCGCTCTAAACAGTGTTTCTGATCATAACTTGGAGCAAAAGTGCAACTTTTGAAGAATGAACTGAAAACTCATATTTTGTTCTAAAACAGTGTTTGGATGTGATAACAAGCTGTTTTATCATGTTTGTAATGTTACACATGCATTTCCTAACAAGTAGGTAAGGCTTGCATTAAGGCGTTCAAAACAGCGTTTGCTGGCGCTGTAAGCGCTCTAAACAGTGTTTCTGAGCATAACTTGGAGCAAAAGTGCAACTTTTGAAGAATGAACTGAAAACTCATATTTTGTTCTAAAACAGTGTTTGGATGTGATAACAAGCTGTTTTATCATGTTTGTAATGTTACACATGCATTTCCTAACAAGTAGGTAAGTCTTGTATTAAGGCGTTCAAAACAGCGTTTGCTGGCGCTGTAAGCGCTCTAAACAGTGTTTCTGAGCATAACTTGGAGCAAAAGTGCAACTTTTGGAGAATGAACTGAAAACTCATATTTTGTTCCAAAACAGTGTTTGGATGTGATAACAAGCTGTTTTATCATGTTTGTAATGTTACACATGCATTTCCTAACAAGTAGTAAGGCTTGCATTAAGGCGTTCAAAACAGCGTTTGCTGGCGTTGTAAGAGCTCTAAACAGTGTTTCTGAGCATAACTTGTGGCAAAAGTGCAACTTTTGAAGAATGAACTGAAAACTCATATTTTGTTCCAAAACAGTGTTTGGATGTGATAACAAGCTGTTTTATCATGTTTGTAATGTTACACATGCATTTCCAAACAAGTAGTAAGTCTTGTATTAAGGCGTTCAAAACAGCGTTTGCTGGCGCTGTAAGCGCTCTAAACAGTGTTTCTGAGCATAACTTGGAGCAAAAATGCAACTTTTGAAGAATGAACTGAAAACTCATATTTTGTTCTAAAACAGTGTTTGGATGTGATAACAAGCTGTTTTATCATGTTTGTAATGTTACACATGCATTTCCATACAAGTAGTAAGGCTGGCATTAAGGCGTTCAAAACAGCGTTTGCTGGCGTTGTAAGAGCTCTAAACAGTGTTTCTGAGCATAACTTGGGGCAAAAGTGCAACTTTTCAAGAATGAAAAGAAAACTCATATTTTGAATGAAAACAGTGTTTGGATGTGATAACAAGCTGTTTTATCATGTTTGTAATGTTACACATCCATTTTCTAACAAGTAGTAAGTCTTGCATTAAGGCGTTCAAAACAGCGTTTGCTGGCGCTGTAAGCGCTCTAAACAGTGTTTCTGAGCATAACTTGGAGCAAAAGTGCAACTTTTGAAGAATGAACTGAAAACTCATATTTTGTTCTAAAACAGTGTTTGGATGTGATAACAAGCTGTTTTATCATGTTTGTAATGTTACACATGCATTTCCTAACAAGTAGGTAAGGCTTGCATTAAGGCGTTCAAAACAGCGTTTGCTGGCGCTGTAAGCGCTCTAAACAGTGTTTCTGAGCATAACTTGGAGCAAAAGTGCAACTTTTGAAGAATGAACTGAAAACTCATATTTTGTTCTAAAACAGTGTTTGGATGTGATAACAAGCTGTTTTATCATGTTTGTAATGTTACACATGCATTTCCTAACAAGTAGGTAAGTCTTGTATTAAGGCGTTCAAAACAGCGTTTGCTGGCGCTGTAAGCGCTCTAAACAGTGTTTCTGAGCATAACTTGGAGCAAAAGTGCAACTTTTGAAGAATGAACTGAAAACTCATATTTTGTTCTAAAACAGTGTTTGGATGTGATAACAAGCTGTTTTATCATGTTTGTAATGTTACACATGCATTTCCATACAAGTAGTAAGGCTGGCATTAAGGCGTTCAAAACAGCGTTTGCTGGCGTTGTAAGAGCTCTAAACAGTGTTTCTGAGCATAACTTGGGGCAAAAGTGCAACTTTTCAAGAATGAAAAGAAAACTCATATTTTGAATGAAAACAGTGTTTGGATGTGATAACAAGCTGTTTTATCATGTTTGTAATGTTACACATCCATTTTCTAACAAGTAGTAAGTCTTGCATTAAGGCGTTCAAAACAGCGTTTGCTGGCGCTGTAAGCGCTCTAAACAGTGTTTCTGAGCATAACTTGGAGCAAAAGTGCAACTTTTGAAGAATGAACTGAAAACTCATTTTGTTCTAAAACAGTGTTTGGATGTGATAACAAGCTGTTTTATCATGTTTGTAATGTTACACATGCATTTCCATACAAGTAGTAAGGCTGGCATTAAGGCGTTCAAAACAGCGTTTGCTGGCGTTGTAAGAGCTCTAAACAGTGTTTCTGAGCATAACTTGTGGCAAAAGTGCAACTTTTCAAGAATGAACTGAAAACTCATATTTTGTTCCAAAACAGTGTTTAGATGTGATAACAAGCTGTTTTATCATGTTTGTAATGTTACACATGCATTTCCTAACAAGTAGGTAAGGCTTGCATTAAGGCGTTCAAAACAGCGTTTGCTGGCGCTGTAAGCGCTCTAAACAGTGTTTCTGAGCATAACTTGGAGCAAAAGTGCAACTTTTGAAGAATGAACTGAAAACTCATATTTTGTTCTAAAACAGTGTTTGGATGTGATAACAAGCTGTTTTATCATGTTTGTAATGTTACACATGCATTTCCTAACAAGTAGGTAAGTCTTGTATTAAGGCGTTCAAAACAGCGTTTGCTGGCGCTGTAAGCGCTCTAAACAGTGTTTCTGAGCATAACTTGGAGCAAAAGTGCAACTTTTGAAGAATGAACTGAAAACTCATATTTTGTTCCAAAACAGTGTTTGGATGTGATAACAAGCTGTTTTATCATGTTTGTAATGTTACACATGCATTTCCTAACAAGTAGTAAGGCTTGCATTAAGGCGTTCAAAACAGCGTTTGCTGGCGTTGTAAGAGCTCTAAACAGTGTTTCTGAGCATAACTTGTGGCAAAAGTGCAACTTTTGAAGAATGAACTGAAAACTCATATTTTGTTCTAAAACAGTGTTTGGATGTGATAACAAGCTGTTTTATCATGTTTGTAATGTTACACATGCATTTCCTAACAAGTAGGTAAGGCTTGCATTAAGGCGTTCAAAACAGCGTTTGCTGGCGCTGTAAGCGCTCTAAACAGTGTTTCTGAGCATAACTTGGAGCAAAAGTGCAACTTTTCAAGAATGAAAAGAAAACTCATATTTTGAATGAAAACAGTGTTTGGATGTGATAACAAGCTGTTTTATCATGTTTGTAATGTTACACATCCATTTTCTAACAAGTAGTAAGTCTTGCATTAAGGCGTTCAAAACAGCGTTTGCTGGCGCTGTAAGCGCTCTAAACAGTGTTTCTGAGCATAACTTGGAGCAAAAGTGCAACTTTTGAAGAATGAACTGAAAACTCATATTTTGTTCTAAAACAGTGTTTGGATGTGATAACAAGCTGTTTTATCATGTTTGTAATGTTACACATGCATTTCCTAACAAGTAGGTAAGGCTTGCATTAAGGCGTTCAAAACAGCGTTTGCTGGCGCTGTAAGCGCTCTAAACAGTGTTTCTGAGCATAACTTGGAGCAAAAGTGCAACTTTTCAAGAATGAAAAGAAAACTCATATTTTGAATGAAAACAGTGTTTGGATGTGATAACAAGCTGTTTTATCATGTTTGTAATGTTACACATCCATTTTCTAACAAGTAGTAAGTCTTGCATTAAGGCGTTCAAAACAGCGTTTGCTGGCGCTGTAAGCGCTCTAAACAGTGTTTCTGAGCATAACTTGGAGCAAAAGTGCAACTTTTGAAGAATGAACTGAAAACTCATATTTTGTTCTAAAACAGTGTTTGGATGTGATAACAAGCTGTTTTATCATGTTTGTAATGTTACACATGCATTTCCTAACAAGTAGGTAAGGCTTGCATTAAGGCGTTCAAAACAGCGTTTGCTGGCGCTGTAAGCGCTCTAAACAGTGTTTCTGAGCATAACTTGGAGCAAAAGTGCAACTTTTCAAGAATGAAAAGAAAACTCATATTTTGAATGAAAACAGTGTTTGGATGTGATAACAAGCTGTTTTATCATGTTTGTAATGTTACACATCCATTTTCTAACAAGTAGTAAGTCTTGCATTAAGGCGTTCAAAACAGCGTTTGCTGGCGCTGTAAGCGCTCTAAACAGTGTTTCTGAGCATAACTTGGAGCAAAAGTGCAACTTTTGAAGAATGAACTGAAAACTCATATTTTGTTCTAAAACAGTGTTTGGATGTGATAACAAGCTGTTTTATCATGTTTGTAATGTTACACATGCATTTCCTAACAAGTAGGTAAGGCTTGCATTAAGGCGTTCAAAACAGCGTTTGCTGGCGCTGTAAGCGCTCTAAACAGTGTTTCTGAGCATAACTTGGAGCAAAAGTGCAACTTTTCAAGAATGAAAAGAAAACTCATATTTTGAATGAAAACAGTGTTTGGATGTGATAACAAGCTGTTTTATCATGTTTGTAATGTTACACATCCATTTTCTAACAAGTAGTAAGTCTTGCATTAAGGCGTTCAAAACAGCGTTTGCTGGCGCTGTAAGCGCTCTAAACAGTGTTTCTGAGCATAACTTGGAGCAAAAGTGCAACTTTTGAAGAATGAACTGAAAACTCATATTTTGTTCTAAAACAGTGTTTGGATGTGATAACAAGCTGTTTTATCATGTTTGTAATGTTACACATGCATTTCCTAACAAGTAGGTAAGGCTTGCATTAAGGCGTTCAAAACAGCGTTTGCTGGCGCTGTAAGCGCTCTAAACAGTGTTTCTGAGCATAACTTGGAGCAAAAGTGCAACTTTTCAAGAATGAAAAGAAAACTCATATTTTGAATGAAAACAGTGTTTGGATGTGATAACAAGCTGTTTTATCATGTTTGTAATGTTACACATCCATTTTCTAACAAGTAGTAAGTCTTGCATTAAGGCGTTCAAAACAGCGTTTGCTGGCGCTGTAAGCGCTCTAAACAGTGTTTCTGAGCATAACTTGGAGCAAAAGTGCAACTTTTGAAGAATGAACTGAAAACTCATATTTTGTTCTAAAACAGTGTTTGGATGTGATAACAAGCTGTTTTATCATGTTTGTAATGTTACACATCCATTTTCTAACAAGTAGTAAGTCTTGCATTAAGGCGTTCAAAACAGAGTTTGCTGGCGCTGTAAGCGCTCTAAACAGTGTTTCTGAGCATAACTTGGAGCAAAAGTGCAACTTTTGAAGAATGAACTGAAAACTCATATTTTGTTCTAAAACAGTGTTTGGATGTGATAACAAGCTGTTTTATCATGTTTGTAATGTTACACATGCATTTCCTAACAAGTAGGTAAGGCTTGCATTAAGGCGTTCAAAACAGCGTTTGCTGGCGCTGTAAGCGCTCTAAACAGTGTTTCTGAGCATAACTTGGAGCAAAAGTGCAACTTTTGAAGAATGAACTGAAAACTCATATTTTGTTCTAAAACAGTGTTTGGATGTGATAACAAGCTGTTTTATCATGTTTGTAATGTTACACATGCATTTCCTAACAAGTAGGTAAGTCTTGTATTAAGGCGTTCAAAACAGCGTTTGCTGGCGCTGTAAGCGCTCTAAACAGTGTTTCTGAGCATAACTTGGAGCAAAAGTGCAACTTTTGAAGAATGAACTGAAAACTCATATTTTGTTCTAAAACAGTGTTTGGATGTGATAACAAGCTGTTTTATCATGTTTGTAATGTTACACATGCATTTCCATACAAGTAGTAAGGCTGGCATTAAGGCGTTCAAAACAGCGTTTGCTGGCGTTGTAAGAGCTCTAAACAGTGTTTCTGAGCATAACTTGGGGCAAAAGTGCAACTTTTCAAGAATGAAAAGAAAACTCATATTTTGAATGAAAACAGTGTTTGGATGTGATAACAAGCTGTTTTATCATGTTTGTAATGTTACACATCCATTTTCTAACAAGTAGTAAGTCTTGCATTAAGGCGTTCAAAATAGCGTTTGCTGGCGCTGTAAGCGCTCTAAACAGTGTTTCTGATCATAACTTGGAGCAAAAGTGCAACTTTTGAAGAATGAACTGAAAACTCATATTTTGTTCTAAAACAGTGTTTGGATGTGATAACAAGCTGTTTTATCATGTTTGTAATGTTACACATGCATTTCCTAACAAGTAGGTAAGGCTTGCATTAAGGCGTTCAAAACAGCGTTTGCTGGCGCTGTAAGCGCTCTAAACAGTGTTTCTGAGCATAACTTGGAGCAAAAGTGCAACTTTTGAAGAATGAACTGAAAACTCATATTTTGTTCTAAAACAGTGTTTGGATGTGATAACAAGCTGTTTTATCATGTTTATAATGTTACACATGCATTTCCTAACAAGTAGGTAAGTCTTGTATTAAGGCGTTCAAAACAGCGTTTGCTGGCGCTGTAAGCGCTCTAAACAGTGTTTCTGAGCATAACTTGGAGCAAAAGTGCAACTTTTGAAGAATGAACTGAAAACTCATATTTTGTTCTAAAACAGTGTTTGGATGTGATAACAAGCTGTTTAATCATGTTTGTAATGTTACACATGCATTTCCATACAAGTAGTAAGGCTGGCATTAAGGCGTTCAAAACAGCGTTTGCTGGCGTTGTAAGAGCTCTAAACAGTGTTTCTGAGCATAACTTGGAGCAAAAGTGCAACTTTTCAAGAATGAAAAGAAAACTCATATTTTGAATGAAAACAGTGTTTGGATGTGATAACAAGCTGTTTTATCATGTTTGTAATGTTACACATCCATTTTCTAACAAGTAGTAAGTCTTGCATTAAGGCGTTCAAAACAGCGTTTGCTGGCGCTGTAAGCGCTCTAAACAGTGTTTCTGAGCATAACTTGGAGCAAAAGTGCAACTTTTGAAGAATGAACTGAAAACTCATATTTTGTTCTAAAACAGTGTTTGGATGTGATAACAAGCTGTTTTATCATGTTTGTAATGTTACACATGCATTTCCTAACAAGTAGGTAAGGCTTGCATTAAGGCGTTCAAAACAGCGTTTGCTGGCGCTGTAAGCGCTCTAAACAGTGTTTCTGAGCATAACTTGGAGCAAAAGTGCAACTTTTCAAGAATGAAAAGAAAACTCATATTTTGAATGAAAACAGTGTTTGGATGTGATAACAAGCTGTTTTATCATGTTTGTAATGTTACACATCCATTTTCTAACAAGTAGTAAGTCTTGCATTAAGGCGTTCAAAACAGCGTTTGCTGGCGCTGTAAGCGCTCTAAACAGTGTTTCTGAGCATAACTTGGAGCAAAAGTGCAACTTTTGAAGAATGAACTGAAAACTCATATTTTGTTCTAAAACAGTGTTTGGATGTGATAACAAGCTGTTTTATCATGTTTGTAATGTTACACATGCATTTCCATACAAGTAGTAAGGCTGGCATTAAGGCGTTCAAAACAGCGTTTGCTGGCGTTGTAAGAGCTCTAAACAGTGTTTCTGAGCATAACTTGGGGCAAAAGTGCAACTTTTCAAGAATGAAAAGAAAACTCATATTTTGAATGAAAACAGTGTTTGGATGTGATAACAAGCTGTTTTATCATGTTTGTAATGTTACACATCCATTTTCTAACAAGTAGTAAGTCTTGCATTAAGGCGTTCAAAATAGCGTTTGCTGGCGCTGTAAGCGCTCTAAACAGTGTTTCTGATCATAACTTGGAGCAAAAGTGCAACTTTTGAAGAATGAACTGAAAACTCATATTTTGTTCTAAAACAGTGTTTGGATGTGATAACAAGCTGTTTTATCATGTTTGTAATGTTACACATGCATTTCCATACAAGTAGTAAGGCTGGCATTAAGGCGTTCAAAACAGCGTTTGCTGGCGTTGTAAGAGCTCTAAACAGTGTTTCTGAGCATAACTTGGGGCAAAAGTGCAACTTTTCAAGAATGAAAAGAAAACTCATATTTTGAATGAAAACAGTGTTTGGATGTGATAACAAGCTGTTTTATCATGTTTGTAATGTTACACATCCATTTTCTAACAAGTAGTAAGTCTTGCATTAAGGCGTTCAAAATAGCGTTTGCTGGCGCTGTAAGCGCTCTAAACAGTGTTTCTGATCATAACTTGGAGCAAAAGTGCAACTTTTGAAGAATGAACTGAAAACTCATATTTTGTTCTAAAACAGTGTTTGGATGTGATAACAAGCTGTTTTATCATGTTTGTAATGTTACACATGCATTTCCTAACAAGTAGGTAAGGCTTGCATTAAGGCGTTCAAAACAGCGTTTGCTGGCGCTGTAAGCGCTCTAAACAGTGTTTCTGAGCATAACTTGGAGCAAAAGTGCAACTTTTGAAGAATGAACTGAAAACTCATATTTTGTTCTAAAACAGTGTTTGGATGTGATAACAAGCTGTTTTATCATGTTTGTAATGTTACACATGCATTTCCTAACAAGTAGGTAAGTCTTGTATTAAGGCGTTCAAAACAGCGTTTGCTGGCGCTGTAAGCGCTCTAAACAGTGTTTCTGAGCATAACTTGGAGCAAAAGTGCAACTTTTGAAGAATGAACTGAAAACTCATATTTTGTTCCAAAACAGTGTTTGGATGTGATAACAAGCTGTTTTATCATGTTTGTAATGTTACACATGCATTTCCTAACAAGTAGTAAGGCTTGCATTAAGGCGTTCAAAACAGCGTTTGCTGGCGTTGTAAGAGCTCTAAACAGTGTTTCTGAGCATAACTTGTGGCAAAAGTGCAACTTTTGAAGAATGAACTGAAAACTCATATTTTGTTCCAAAACAGTGTTTAGATGTGATAACAAGCTGTTTTATCATGTTTGTAATGTTACACATGCATTTCCTAACAAGTAGGTAAGGCTTGCATTAAGGCGTTCAAAACAGCGTTTGATGGCGCTGTAAGCGCTCTAAACAGTGTTTCTGAGCATAACTTGGAGCAAAAGTGCAACTTTTGAAGAATGAACTGAAAACTCATATTTTGTTCTAAAACAGTGTTTGGATGTGATAACAAGCTGTTTTATCATGTTTGTAATGTTACACATGCATTTCCTAACAAGTAGTAAGGCTTGCATTAAGGCGTTCAAAACAGCGTTTGCTGGCGTTGTAAGAGCTCTAAACAGTGTTTCTGAGCATAACTTGTGGCAAAAGTGCAACTTTTGAAGAATGAACTGAAAACTCATATTTTGTTCTAAAACAGTGTTTGGATGTGATAACAAGCTGTTTTATCATGTTTGTAATGTTACACATGCATTTCCTAACAAGTAGGTAAGGCTTGCATTAAGGCGTTCAAAACAGCGTTTGCTGGCGCTGTAAGCGCTCTAAACAGTGTTTCTGAGCATAACTTGGAGCAAAAGTGCAACTTTTCAAGAATGAAAAGAAAACTCATATTTTGAATGAAAACAGTGTTTGGATGTGATAACAAGCTGTTTTATCATGTTTGTAATGTTACACATCCATTTTCTAACAAGTAGTAAGTCTTGCATTAAGGCGTTCAAAATAGCGTTTGCTGGCGCTGTAAGCGCTCTAAACAGTGTTTCTGATCATAACTTGGAGCAAAAGTGCAACTTTTGAAGAATGAACTGAAAACTCATATTTTGTTCTAAAACAGTGTTTGGATGTGATAACAAGCTGTTTTATCATGTTTGTAATGTTACACATGCATTTCCTAACAAGTAGGTAAGGCTTGCATTAAGGCGTTCAAAACAGCGTTTGCTGGCGCTGTAAGCGCTCTAAACAGTGTTTCTGAGCATAACTTGGAGCAAAAGTGCAACTTTTGAAGAATGAACTGAAAACTCATATTTTGTTCTAAAACAGTGTTTGGATGTGATAACAAGCTGTTTTATCATGTTTGTAATGTTACACATGCATTTCCTAACAAGTAGGTAAGTCTTGTATTAAGGCGTTCAAAACAGCGTTTGCTGGCGCTGTAAGCGCTCTAAACAGTGTTTCTGAGCATAACTTGGAGCAAAAGTGCAACTTTTGAAGAATGAACTGAAAACTCATATTTTGTTCCAAAACAGTGTTTGGATGTGATAACAAGCTGTTTTATCATGTTTGTAATGTTACACATGCATTTCCTAACAAGTAGTAAGGCTTGCATTAAGGCGTTCAAAACAGCGTTTGCTGGCGTTGTAAGAGCTCTAAACAGTGTTTCTGAGCATAACTTGTGGCAAAAGTGCAACTTTTGAAGAATGAACTGAAAACTCATATTTTGTTCTAAAACAGTGTTTGGATGTGATAACAAGCTGTTTTATCATGTTTGTAATGTTACACATGCATTTCCTAACAAGTAGGTAAGGCTTGCATTAAGGCGTTCAAAACAGCGTTTGCTGGCGCTGTAAGCGCTCTAAACAGTGTTTCTGAGCATAACTTGGAGCAAAAGTGCAACTTTTGAAGAATGAACTGAAAACTCATATTTTGTTCTAAAACAGTGTTTGGATGTGATAACAAGCTGTTTTATCATGTTTGTAATGTTACACATGCATTTCCTAACAAGTAGGTAAGTCTTGTATTAAGGCGTTCAAAACAGCGTTTGCTGGCGCTGTAAGCGCTCTAAACAGTGTTTCTGAGCATAACTTGGAGCAAAAGTGCAACTTTTGAAGAATGAACTGAAAACTCATATTTTGTTCCAAAACAGTGTTTGGATGTGATAACAAGCTGTTTTATCATGTTTGTAATGTTACACATGCATTTCCTAACAAGTAGGTAAGGCTTGCATTAAGGCGTTCAAAACAGCGTTTGATGGCGCTGTAAGCGCTCTAAACAGTGTTTCTGAGCATAACTTGGAGCAAAAGTGCAACTTTTGAAGAATGAACTGAAAACTCATATTTTGTTCTAAAACAGTGTTTGGATGTGATAACAAGCTGTTTTATCATGTTTGTAATGTTACACATGCATTTCCTAACAAGTAGTAAGGCTTGCATTAAGGCGTTCAAAACAGCGTTTGCTGGCGTTGTAAGAGCTCTAAACAGTGTTTCTGAGCATAACTTGTGGCAAAAGTGCAACTTTTGAAGAATGAACTGAAAACTCATATTTTGTTCTAAAACAGTGTTTGGATGTGATAACAAGCTGTTTTATCATGTTTGTAATGTTACACATGCATTTCCTAACAAGTAGGTAAGGCTTGCATTAAGGCGTTCAAAACAGCGTTTGCTGGCGCTGTAAGCGCTCTAAACAGTGTTTCTGAGCATAACTTGGAGCAAAAGTGCAACTTTTCAAGAATGAAAAGAAAACTCATATTTTGAATGAAAACAGTGTTTGGATGTGATAACAAGCTGTTTTATCATGTTTGTAATGTTACACATCCATTTTCTAACAAGTAGTAAGTCTTGCATTAAGGCGTTCAAAACAGCGTTTGCTGGCGCTGTAAGCGCTCTAAACAGTGTTTCTGAGCATAACTTGGAGCAAAAGTGCAACTTTTGAAGAATGAACTGAAAACTCATATTTTGTTCCAAAACAGTGTTTGGATGTGATAACAAGCTGTTTTATCATGTTTGTAATGTTACACATGCATTTCCTAACAAGTAGTAAGGCTTGCATTAAGGCGTTCAAAACAGCGTTTGCTGGCGTTGTAAGAGCTCTAAACAGTGTTTCTGAGCATAACTTGTGGCAAAAGTGCAACTTTTGAAGAATGAACTGAAAACTCATATTTTGTTCTAAAACAGTGTTTGGATGTGATAACAAGCTGTTTTATCATGTTTGTAATGTTACACATGCATTTCCTAACAAGTAGGTAAGGCTTGCATTAAGGCGTTCAAAACAGCGTTTGCTGGCGCTGTAAGCGCTCTAAACAGTGTTTCTGAGCATAACTTGGAGCAAAAGTGCAACTTTTCAAGAATGAAAAGAAAACTCATATTTTGAATGAAAACAGTGTTTGGATGTGATAACAAGCTGTTTTATCATGTTTGTAATGTTACACATCCATTTTCTAACAAGTAGTAAGTCTTGCATTAAGGCGTTCAAAATAGCGTTTGCTGGCGCTGTAAGCGCTCTAAACAGTGTTTCTGATCATAACTTGGAGCAAAAGTGCAACTTTTGAAGAATGAACTGAAAACTCATATTTTGTTCTAAAACAGTGTTTGGATGTGATAACAAGCTGTTTTATCATGTTTGTAATGTTACACATGCATTTCCTAACAAGTAGGTAAGGCTTGCATTAAGGCGTTCAAAACAGCGTTTGCTGGCGCTGTAAGCGCTCTAAACAGTGTTTCTGAGCATAACTTGGAGCAAAAGTGCAACTTTTGAAGAATGAACTGAAAACTCATATTTTGTTCTAAAACAGTGTTTGGATGTGATAACAAGCTGTTTTATCATGTTTGTAATGTTACACATGCATTTCCTAACAAGTAGGTAAGTCTTGTATTAAGGCGTTCAAAACAGCGTTTGCTGGCGCTGTAAGCGCTCTAAACAGTGTTTCTGAGCATAACTTGGAGCAAAAGTGCAACTTTTGAAGAATGAACTGAAAACTCATATTTTGTTCCAAAACAGTGTTTGGATGTGATAACAAGCTGTTTTATCATGTTTGTAATGTTACACATGCATTTCCTAACAAGTAGTAAGGCTTGCATTAAGGCGTTCAAAACAGCGTTTGCTGGCGTTGTAAGAGCTCTAAACAGTGTTTCTGAGCATAACTTGTGGCAAAAGTGCAACTTTTGAAGAATGAACTGAAAACTCATATTTTGTTCCAAAACAGTGTTTAGATGTGATAACAAGCTGTTTTATCATGTTTGTAATGTTACACATGCATTTCCTAACAAGTAGGTAAGGCTTGCATTAAGGCGTTCAAAACAGCGTTTGCTGGCGCTGTAAGCGCTCTAAACAGTGTTTCTGAGCATAACTTGGAGCAAAAGTGCAACTTTTGAAGAATGAACTGAAAACTCATATTTTGTTCTAAAACAGTGTTTGGATGTGATAACAAGCTGTTTTATCATGTTTGTAATGTTACACATGCATTTCCTAACAAGTAGGTAAGTCTTGTATTAAGGCGTTCAAAACAGCGTTTGCTGGCGCTGTAAGCGCTCTAAACAGTGTTTCTGAGCATAACTTGGAGCAAAAGTGCAACTTTTGAAGAATGAACTGAAAACTCATATTTTGTTCCAAAACAGTGTTTGGATGTGATAACAAGCTGTTTTATCATGTTTGTAATGTTACACATGCATTTCCTAACAAGTAGTAAGGCTTGCATTAAGGCGTTCAAAACAGCGTTTGCTGGCGTTGTAAGAGCTCTAAACAGTGTTTCTGAGCATAACTTGTGGCAAAAGTGCAACTTTTGAAGAATGAACTGAAAACTCATATTTTGTTCTAAAACAGTGTTTGGATGTGATAACAAGCTGTTTTATCATGTTTGTAATGTTACACATGCATTTCCTAACAAGTAGGTAAGGCTTGCATTAAGGCGTTCAAAACAGCGTTTGCTGGCGCTGTAAGCGCTCTAAACAGTGTTTCTGAGCATAACTTGGAGCAAAAGTGCAACTTTTCAAGAATGAAAAGAAAACTCATATTTTGAATGAAAACAGTGTTTGGATGTGATAACAAGCTGTTTTATCATGTTTGTAATGTTACACATCCATTTTCTAACAAGTAGTAAGTCTTGCATTAAGGCGTTCAAAACAGCGTTTGCTGGCGCTGTAAGCGCTCTAAACAGTGTTTCTGAGCATAACTTGGAGCAAAAGTGCAACTTTTGAAGAATGAACTGAAAACTCATATTTTGTTCTAAAACAGTGTTTGGATGTGATAACAAGCTGTTTTATCATGTTTGTAATGTTACACATCCATTTTCTAACAAGTAGTAAGTCTTGCATTAAGGCGTTCAAAACAGAGTTTGCTGGCGCTGTAAGCGCTCTAAACAGTGTTTCTGAGCATAACTTGGAGCAAAAGTGCAACTTTTGAAGAATGAACTGAAAACTCATATTTTGTTCTAAAACAGTGTTTGGATGTGATAACAAGCTGTTTTATCATGTTTGTAATGTTACACATGCATTTCCTAACAAGTAGGTAAGGCTTGCATTAAGGCGTTCAAAACAGCGTTTGCTGGCGCTGTAAGCGCTCTAAACAGTGTTTCTGAGCATAACTTGGAGCAAAAGTGCAACTTTTGAAGAATGAACTGAAAACTCATATTTTGTTCTAAAACAGTGTTTGGATGTGATAACAAGCTGTTTTATCATGTTTGTAATGTTACACATGCATTTCCTAACAAGTAGGTAAGTCTTGTATTAAGGCGTTCAAAACAGCGTTTGCTGGCGCTGTAAGCGCTCTAAACAGTGTTTCTGAGCATAACTTGGAGCAAAAGTGCAACTTTTGAAGAATGAACTGAAAACTCATATTTTGTTCTAAAACAGTGTTTGGATGTGATAACAAGCTGTTTTATCATGTTTGTAATGTTACACATGCATTTCCATACAAGTAGTAAGGCTGGCATTAAGGCGTTCAAAACAGCGTTTGCTGGCGTTGTAAGAGCTCTAAACAGTGTTTCTGAGCATAACTTGGAGCAAAAGTGCAACTTTTCAAGAATGAAAAGAAAACTCATATTTTGAATGAAAACAGTGTTTGGATGTGATAACAAGCTGTTTTATCATGTTTGTAATGTTACACATGCATTTCCATACAAGTAGTAAGGCTGGCATTAAGGCGTTCAAAACAGCGTTTGCTGGCGTTGTAAGAGCTCTAAACAGTGTTTCTGAGCATAACTTGGAGCAAAAGTGCAACTTTTCAAGAATGAAAAGAAAACTCATATTTTGAATGAAAACAGTGTTTGGATGTGATAACAAGCTGTTTTATCATGTTTGTAATGTTACACATCCATTTTCTAACAAGTAGTAAGTCTTGCATTAAGGCGTTCAAAACAGCGTTTGCTGGCGCTGTAAGCGCTCTAAACAGTGTTTCTGAGCATAACTTGGAGCAAAAGTGCAACTTTTCAAGAATGAAAAGAAAACTCATATTTTGAATGAAAACAGTGTTTGGATGTGATAACAAGCTGTTTTATCATGTTTGTAATGTTACACATCCATTTTCTAACAAGTAGTAAGTCTTGCATTAAGGCGTTCAAAACAGCGTTTGCTGGCGCTGTAAGCGCTCTAAACAGTGTTTCTGAGCATAACTTGGAGCAAAAGTGCAACTTTTGAAGAATGAACTGAAAACTCATATTTTGTTCTAAAACAGTGTTTGGATGTGATAACAAGCTGTTTTATCATGTTTGTAATGTTACACATGCATTTCCATACAAGTAGTAAGGCTGGCATTAAGGCGTTCAAAACAGCGTTTGCTGGCGTTGTAAGAGCTCTAAACAGTGTTTCTGAGCATAACTTGGGGCAAAAGTGCAACTTTTCAAGAATGAAAAGAAAACTCATATTTTGAATGAAAACAGTGTTTGGATGTGATAACAAGCTGTTTTATCATGTTTGTAATGTTACACATCCATTTTCTAACAAGTAGTAAGTCTTGCATTAAGGCGTTCAAAATAGCGTTTGCTGGCGCTGTAAGCGCTCTAAACAGTGTTTCTGATCATAACTTGGAGCAAAAGTGCAACTTTTGAAGAATGAACTGAAAACTCATATTTTGTTCTAAAACTGTTTGGATGTGATAACAAGCTGTTTTATCATGTTTGTAATGTTACACATGCATTTCCTAACAAGTAGTAAGGCTTGCATTAAGGCGTTCAAAACAGCGTTTGCTGGCGTTGTAAGAGCTCTAAACAGTGTTTCTGAGCATAACTTGTGGCAAAAGTGCAACTTTTGAAGAATGAACTGAAAACTCATATTTTGTTCTAAAACAGTGTTTGGATGTGATAACAAGCTGTTTTATCATGTTTGTAATGTTACACATGCATTTCCTAACAAGTAGGTAAGGCTTGCATTAAGGCGTTCAAAACAGCGTTTGCTGGCGCTGTAAGCGCTCTAAACAGTGTTTCTGAGCATAACTTGGAGCAAAAGTGCAACTTTTGAAGAATGAACTGAAAACTCATATTTTGTTCTAAAACAGTGTTTGGATGTGATAACAAGCTGTTTTATCATGTTTGTAATGTTACACATGCATTTCCATACAAGTAGTAAGGCTGGCATTAAGGCGTTCAAAACAGCGTTTGCTGGCGTTGTAAGAGCTCTAAACAGTGTTTCTGAGCATAACTTGGGGCAAAAGTGCAACTTTTCAAGAATGAAAAGAAAACTCATATTTTGAATGAAAACAGTGTTTGGATGTGATAACAAGCTGTTTTATCATGTTTGTAATGTTACACATCCATTTTCTAACAAGTAGTAAGTCTTGCATTAAGGCGTTCAAATAGCGTTTGCTGGCGCTGTAAGCGCTCTAAACAGTGTTTCTGATCATAACTTGGAGCAAAAGTGCAACTTTTGAAGAATGAACTGAAAACTCATATTTTGTTCTAAAACAGTGTTTGGATGTGAT
>NW_027507348.1:0-47249 GCF_052324685.1 Brachyhypopomus gauderio | reverse complement strand
TTTCTTTTCATTCCTCAAAAGTTGCACTTTTGCCACAAGTTATGCTCAGAAACACTGTTTAGAGCGCTTACAGCGCCAGCAAACGCTGTTTTGAACGCCTTAATACAAGACTTACTACTTGTTTGGAAATGCATGTGTAACATTACAAACATGATAAAACAGCTTGTTATCACATCCAAACACTGTTTTAGAACAAAATATGAGTTTTCAGTTCATTTCTTCAAAGTTGCACTTTTGCTCCAAGTTATGCTCAGAAACACTGTTTAGAGCGCTTACAGCGCCAGCAAACGCTGTTTTGAACGCCTTAATGCAAGACTTACTACTTGTTAGAAAATGGATGTGTAACATTACAAACATGATAAAACAGCTTGTTATCACATCCAAACACTGTTTTCATTCAAAATATGAGTTTTCTTTTCATTCCTCAAAAGTTGCACTTTTGCCACAAGTTATGCTCAGAAACACTGTTTAGAGCGCTTACAGCGCCAGCAAACGCTGTTTTGAACGCCTTAATACAAGACTTACTACTTGTTTGGAAATGCATGTGTAACATTACAAACATGATAAAACAGCTTGTTATCACATCCAAACACTGTTTTAGAACAAAATATGAGTTTTCAGTTCATTCTTCAAAAGTTGCACTTTTGCTCCAAGTTATGCTCAGAAACACTGTTTAGAGCGCTTACAGCGCCAGCAAACGCTGTTTTGAACGCCTTAATGCAAGCCTTACCTACTTGTTAGGAAATGCATGTGTAACCTTACAAACATGATAAAACAGCTTGTTATCACATCCAAACACTGTTTTAGAACAAAATATGAGTTTTCAGTTCATTCTTCAAAAGTTGCACTTTTGCTCCAAGTTATGCTCAGAAACACTGTTTAGAGCTCTTACAACGCCAGCAAACGCTGTTTTGAACGCCTTAATGCAAGCCTTACCTACTTGTTAGGAAATGCATGTGTAACATTACAAACATGATAAAACAGCTTGTTATCACATCCAAACACTGTTTTAGAACAAAATATGAGTTTTCAGTTCATTCTTCAAAAGTTGCACTTTTGCTCCAAGTTATGCTCAGAAACACTGTTTAGAGCGCTTACAGCGCCAGCAAACGCTGTTTTGAACGCCTTAATGCAAGACTTACTACTTGTTAGAAAATGGATGTGTAACATTACAAACATGATAAAACAGCTTGTTATCACATCCAAACACTGTTTTCATTCAAAATATGAGTTTTCTTTTCATTCCTCAAAAGTTGCACTTTTGCCACAAGTTATGCTCAGAAACACTGTTTAGAGCGCTTACAGCGCCAGCAAACGCTGTTTTGAACGCCTTAATACAAGACTTACTACTTGTTTGGAAATGCATGTGTAACATTACAAACATGATAAAACAGCTTGTTATCACATCCAAACACTGTTTTAGAACAAAATATGAGTTTTCAGTTCATTCTTCAAAAGTTGCACTTTTGCTCCAAGTTATGCTCAGAAACACTGTTTAGAGCGCTTACAGCGCCAGCAAACGCTGTTTTGAACGCCTTAATGCAAGACTTACTACTTGTTAGAAAATGGATGTGTAACATTACAAACATGATAAAACAGCTTGTTATCACATCCAAACACTGTTTTCATTCAAATATGAGTTTTCTTTTCATTCTTCAAAAGTTGCACTTTTGCCACAAGTTATGCTCAGAAACACTGTTTAGAGCGCTTACAGCGCCAGCAAAACGCTGTTTTGAACGCCTTAATACAAGACTTACTACTTGTTTGGAAATGCATGTGTAACATTACAAACATGATAAAACAGCTTGTTATCACATCCAAACACTGTTTTAGAACAAAATATGAGTTTTCAGTTCATTCTTCAAAAGTTGCACTTTTGCTCCAAGTTATGCTCAGAAACACTGTTTAGAGCGCTTACAGCGCCAGCAAACGCTGTTTTGAACGCCTTAATGCAAGACTTACTACTTGTTAGAAAATGGATGTGTAACATTACAAACATGATAAAACAGCTTGTTATCACATCCAAACACTGTTTTCATTCAAAATATGAGTTTTCTTTTCATTCTTCAAAAGTTGCACTTTTGCCACAAGTTATGCTCAGAAACACTGTTTAGAGCTCTTACAACGCCAGCAAACGCTGTTTTGAACGCCTTAATGCAAGCCTTACCTACTTGTTAGGAAATGCATGTGTAACCTTACAAACATGTTAAAACAGCTTGTTATCACATCCAAACACTGTTTTAGAACAAAATATGAGTTTTCAGTTCATTCTTCAAAAGTTGCACTTTTGCTCCAAGTTATGCTCAGAAACACTGTTTAGAGCGCTTACAGCGCCAGCAAACGCTGTTTTGAACGCCTTAATGCAAGACTTACTACTTGTTAGAAAATGGATGTGTAACATTACAAACATGATAAAACAGCTTGTTATCACATCCAAACACTGTTTTCATTCAAAATATGAGTTTTCTTTTCATTCCTCAAAAGTTGCACTTTTGCCACAAGTTATGCTCAGAAACACTGTTTAGGAGCGCTTACAGCGCCAGCAAACGCTGTTTTGAACGCCTTAATGCAAGCCTTACCTACTTGTTAGGAAATGCATGTGTAACCTTACAAACATGATAAAACAGCTTGTTATCACATCCAAACACCTGT
This sequence comes from Brachyhypopomus gauderio, assembly GCF_052324685.1. Lineage (NCBI taxonomy): Eukaryota > Metazoa > Chordata > Actinopteri > Gymnotiformes > Hypopomidae > Brachyhypopomus > Brachyhypopomus gauderio. The sequence continues at coordinate 44,597 of NW_027507348.1, read as the reverse complement.
TTTAGAACAAAATATGAGTTTTCAGTTAATTCTTCAAAAGTTGCACTTTTGCTGCAAGTTATGCTCAGAAACACTGTTTAGAGCTCTTACAACGCCAGCAAACGCTGTTTTGAACGCCTTAATGCAAGCCTTACCTACTTGTTAGGAAATGCATGTGTAACCTTACAAACATGATAAAACAGCTTGTTATCACATCCAAACACTGTTTTAGAACAAATATGAGTTTTCAGTTCATTCTTCAAAAGTTGCACTTTTGCTCCAAGTTATGCTCAGAAACACTGTTTAGAGCTCTTACAACGCCAGCAAACGCTGTTTTGAACGCCTTAATGCAAGCCTTACCTACTTGTTAGGAAATGCATGTGTAACCTTACAAACATGATAAAACAGCTTGTTATCACATCCAAACACTGTTTTAGAACAAAATATGAGTTTTCAGTTCATTCTTCAAAAGTTGCACTTTTGCTCCAAGTTATGCTCAGAAACACTGTTTAGAGCGCTTACAGCGCCAGCAAACGCTGTTTTGAACGCCTTAATGCAAGACTTACTACTTGTTAGAAAATGGATGTGTAACATTACAAACATGATAAAACAGCTTGTTATCACATCCCAAACACTGTTTTCATTCAAAATATGAGTTTTCTTTTCATTCTTCAAAAGTTGCACTTTTGCCACAAGTTATGCTCAGAAACACTGTTTAGAGCTCTTACAACGCCAGCAAACGCTGTTTTGAACGCCTTAATGCAAGCCTTACCTACTTGTTAGGAAATGCATGTGTAACCTTACAAACATGATAAAACAGCTTGTTATCACATCCAAACACTGTTTTAGAACAAAATATGAGTTTTCAGTTCATTCTTCAAAAGTTGCACTTTTGCTGCAAGTTATGCTCAGAAACACTGTTTAGAGCTCTTACAACGCCAGCAAACGCTGTTTTGAACGCCTTAATGCAAGCCTTACCTACTTGTTAGGAAATGCATGTGTAACCTTACAAACATGATAAAACAGCTTGTTATCACATCCAAACACTGTTTTAGAACAAAATATGAGTTTTCAGTTCATTCTTCAAAAGTTGCACTTTTGCTCCAAGTTATGCTCAGAAACACTGTTTAGAGCGCTTACAGCGCCAGCAAACGCTGTTTTGAACGCCTTAATGCAAGACTAACTACTTGTTAGAAAATGGATGTGTAACATTACAAACATGATAAAACAGCTTGTTATCACATCCAAACACTGTTTTTAGAACAAAATATGAGTTTTCAGTTCATTCTTCAAAAGTTGCACTTTTGCTCCAAGTTATGCTCAGAAACACTGTTTAGAGCGCTTACAGCGCCAGCAAACGCTGTTTTGAACGCCTTAATGCAAGACTTACTACTTGTTAGAAAATGGATGTGTAACATTACAAACATGATAAAACAGCTTGTTATCACATCCAAACACTGTTTTAGAACAAAATATGAGTTTTCAGTTCATTCTTCAAAAGTTGCACTTTTGCTCCAAGTTATGCTCAGAAACACTGTTTAGAGCGCTTACAGCGCCAGCAAACGCTGTTTTGAACGCCTTAATGCAAGACTTACTACTTGTTAGAAAATGGATGTGTAACATTACAAACATGATAAAACAGCTTGTTATCACATCCAAACACTGTTTTCATTCAAAATATGAGTTTTCTTTTCATTCCTCAAAAGTTGCACTTTTGCCACAAGTTATGCTCAGTAAACACTGTTTAGAGCGCTTACAGCGCCAGCAAACGCTGTTTTGAACGCCTTAATACAAGACTTACTACTTGTTTGGAAATGCATGTGTAACATTACAAACATGATAAAACAGCTTGTTATCACATCCAAACACTGTTTTAGAACAAAATATGAGTTTCAGTTCATTTCTTCAAAAGTTGCACTTTTGCTCCAAGTTATGCTCAGAAACACTGTTTAGAGCGCTTACAGCGCCAGCAAACGCTGTTTTGAACGCCTTAATGCAAGACTTACTACTTGTTAGAAAATGGATGTGTAACATTACAAACATGATAAAACAGCTTGTTATCACATCCAAACACTGTTTTCATTCAAAATATGAGTTTTCTTTTCATTCTTCAAAAGTTGCACTTTTGCCACAAGTTATGCTCAGAAACACTGTTTAGAGCGATTACAGCGCCAGCAAACGCTGTTTTGAACACCTTAATGCAAGCCTTACCTACTTGTTAGGAAATGCATGTGTAACCTTACAAACATGATAAAACAGCTTGTTATCACATCCAAACACTGTTTTAGAACAAAATATGAGTTTTCAGTTCATTCTTCAAAAGTTGCACTTTTGCTGCAAGTTATGCTCAGAAACACTGTTTAGAGCTCTTACAACGCCAGCAAACGCTGTTTTGAACGCCTTAATGCAAGCCTTACCTACTTGTTAGGAAATGCATGTGTAACCTTACAAACATGATAAAACAGCTTGTTATCACATCCAAACACTGTTTTAGAACAAAATATGAGTTTTCAGTTCATTCTTCAAAAGTTGCACTTTTGCTCCAAGTTATGCTCAGAAACACTGTTTAGAGCTCTTACAACGCCAGCAAACGCTGTTTTGAACGCCTTAATGCAAGCCTTACCTACTTGTTAGGAAATGCATGTGTAACCTTACAAACATGATAAAACAGCTTGTTATCACATCCAAACACTGTTTTAGAACAAAATATGAGTTTTCAGTTCATTCTTCAAAGTTGCACTTTTGCTCCAAGTTATGCTCAGAAACACTGTTTAGAGCGCTTACAGCGCCAGCAAACGCTGTTTTGAACGCCTTAATACAAGACTTACTACTTGTTTGGAAATGCATGTGTAACATTACAAACATGATAAAACAGCTTGTTATCACATCCAAACACTGTTTTAGAACAAAATATGAGTTTTCAGTTCATTCTTCAAAAGTTGCACTTTTGCTCCAAGTTATGCTCAGAAACACTGTTTAGAGCGCTTACAGCGCCAGCAAACGCTGTTTTGAACGCCTTAATGCAAGACTTACTACTTGTTAGAAAATGGATGTGTAACATTACAAACATGATAAAACAGCTTGTTATCACATCCAAACACTGTTTTCATTCAAAATATGAGTTTTCTTTTCATTCTTCAAAAGTTGCACTTTTGCCACAAGTTATGCTCAGAAACACTGTTTAGAGCTCTTACAACGCCAGCAAACGCTGTTTTGAACGCCTTAATGCAAGCCTTACCTACTTGTTAGGAAATGCATGTGTAACCTTACAAACATGTTAAAACTGCTTGTTATCACATCCAAACACTGTTTTAGAACAAAATATGAGTTTTCAGTTCATTCTTCAAAAGTTGCACTTTTGCTCCAAGTTATGCTCAGAAACACTGTTTAGAGCGCTTACAGCGCCAGCAAACGCTGTTTTGAACGCCTTAATGCAAGACTTACTACTTGTTAGAAAATGGATGTGTAACATTACAAACATGATAAAACAGCTTGTTATCACATCCAAACACTGTTTTCATTCAAAATATGAGTTTTCTTTTCATTCCTCAAAAGTTGCACTTTTGCCACAAGTTATGCTCAGAAACACTGTTTAGAGCGCTTACAGCGCCAGCAAACGCTGTTTTGAACGCCTTAATACAAGACTTACTACTTGTTTGGAAATGCATGTGTAACATTACAAACATGATAAAACAGCTTGTTATCACATCCAAACACTGTTTTAGAACAAAATATGAGTTTTCAGTTCATTCTTCAAAAGTTGCACTTTTGCTCCAAGTTATGCTCAGAAACACTGTTTAGAGCGCTTACAGCGCCAGCAAACGCTGTTTTGAACGCCTTAATGCAAGCCTTACCTACTTGTTAGGAAATGCATGTGTAACCTTACAAACATGATAAAACAGCTTGTTATCACATCCAAACACTGTTTTAGAACAAAATATGAGTTTTCAGTTCATTCTTCAAAAGTTGCACTTTTGCTCCAAGTTATGCTCAGAAACACTGTTTAGAGCTCTTACAACGCCAGCAAACGCTGTTTTGAACGCCTTAATGCAAGCCTTACCTACTTGTTAGGAAATGCATGTGTAACCTTACAAACATGATAAAACAGCTTGTTATCACATCCAAACACTGTTTTAGAACAAAATATGAGTTTTCAGTTCATTCTTCAAAAGTTGCACTTTTGCTCCAAGTTATGCTCAGAAACACTGTTTAGAGCGCTTACAGCGCCAGCAAACGCTGTTTTGAACGCCTTAATGCAAGACTTACTACTTGTTAGAAAATGGATGTGTAACATTACAAACATGATAAAACAGCTTGTTATCACATCCAAACACTGTTTTCATTCAAAATATGAGTTTTCTTTTCATTCCTCAAAAGTTGCACTTTTGCCACAAGTTATGCTCAGAAACACTGTTTAGAGCGCTTACAGCGCCAGCAAACGCTGTTTTGAACGCCTTAATACAAGACTTACTACTTGTTTGGAAATGCATGTGTAACATTACAAACATGATAAAACAGCTTGTTATCACATCCAAACACTGTTTTAGAACAAAATATGAGTTTTCAGTTCATTCTTCAAAAGTTGCACTTTTGCTCCAAGTTATGCTCAGAAACACTGTTTAGAGCGCTTACAGCGCCAGCAAACGCTGTTTTGAACGCCTTAATGCAAGACTTACTACTTGTTAGAAAATGGATGTGTAACATTACAAACATGATAAAACAGCTTGTTATCACATCCAAACACTGTTTTAGAACAAAATATGAGTTTTCAGTTCATTCTTCAAAAGTTGCACTTTTGCTCCAAGTTATGCTCAGAAACACTGTTTAGAGCGCTTACAGCGCCAGCAAACGCTGTTTTGAACGCCTTAATGCAAGACTTACTACTTGTTAGAAAATGGATGTGTAACATTACAAACATGATAAAACAGCTTGTTATCACATCCAAACACTGTTTTAGAACAAAATATGAGTTTTCAGTTCATTCTTCAAAAGTTGCACTTTTGCTCCAAGTTATGCTCAGAAACACTGTTTAGAGCGCTTACAGCGCCAGCAAACGCTGTTTTGAACGCCTTAATGCAAGACTTACTACTTGTTAGAAAATGGATGTGTAACATTACAAACATGATAAAACAGCTTGTTATCACATCCAAACACTGTTTTCATTCAAAATATGAGTTTTCTTTTCATTCCTCAAAAGTTGCACTTTTGCCACAAGTTATGCTCAGAAACACTGTTTAGAGCGCTTACAGCGCCAGCAAACGCTGTTTTGAACGCCTTAATACAAGACTTACTACTTGTTTGGAAATGCATGTGTAACATTACAAACATGATAAAACAGCTTGTTATCACATCCAAACACTGTTTTAGAACAAAATATGAGTTTTCAGTTCATTCTTCAAAAGTTGCACTTTTGCTCCAAGTTATGCTCAGAAACACTGTTTAGAGCGCTTACAGCGCCAGCAAACGCTGTTTTGAACGCCTTAATGCAAGACTTACTACTTGTTAGAAAATGGATGTGTAACATTACAAACATGATAAAACAGCTTGTTATCACATCCAAACACTGTTTTCATTCAAAATATGAGTTTTCTTTTCATTCTTCAAAAGTTGCACTTTTGCCACAAGTTATGCTCAGAAACACTGTTTAGAGCGATTACAGCGCCAGCAAACGCTGTTTTGAACACCTTAATGCAAGCCTTACCTACTTGTTAGGAAATGCATGTGTAACCTTACAAACATGATAAAACAGCTTGTTATCACATCCAAACACTGTTTTAGAACAAAATATGAGTTTTCAGTTCATTCTTCAAAAGTTGCACTTTTGCTGCAAGTTATGCTCAGAAACACTGTTTAGAGCTCTTACAACGCCAGCAAACGCTGTTTTGAACGCCTTAATGCAAGCCTTACCTACTTGTTAGGAAATGCATGTGTAACCTTACAAACATGATAAAACAGCTTGTTATCACATCCAAACACTGTTTTAGAACAAAATATGAGTTTTCAGTTCATTCTTCAAAAGTTGCACTTTTGCTCCAAGTTATGCTCAGAAACACTGTTTAGAGCTCTTACAACGCCAGCAAACGCTGTTTTGAACGCCTTAATGCAAGCCTTACCTACTTGTTAGGAAATGCATGTGTAACCTTACAAACATGATAAAACAGCTTGTTATCACATCCAAACACTGTTTTAGAACAAAATATGAGTTTTCAGTTCATTCTTCAAAAGTTGCACTTTTGCTCCAAGTTATGCTCAGAAACACTGTTTAGAGCGCTTACAGCGCCAGCAAACGCTGTTTTGAACGCCTTAATACAAGACTTACTACTTGTTTGGAAATGCATGTGTAACATTACAAACATGATAAAACAGCTTGTTATCACATCCAAACACTGTTTTAGAACAAAATATGAGTTTTCAGTTCATTCTTCAAAAGTTGCACTTTTGCTCCAAGTTATGCTCAGAAACACTGTTTAGAGCGCTTACAGCGCCAGCAAACGCTGTTTTGAACGCCTTAATGCAAGACTTACTACTTGTTAGAAAATGGATGTGTAACATTACAAACATGATAAAACAGCTTGTTATCACATCCAAACACTGTTTTCATTCAAAATATGAGTTTTCTTTTCATTCTTCAAAAGTTGCACTTTTGCCACAAGTTATGCTCAGAAACACTGTTTAGAGCTCTTACAACGCCAGCAAACGCTGTTTTGAACGCCTTAATGCAAGCCTTACCTACTTGTTAGGAAATGCATGTGTAACCTTACAAACATGTTAAAACTGCTTGTTATCACATCCAAACACTGTTTTAGAACAAAATATGAGTTTTCAGTTCATTCTTCAAAAGTTGCACTTTTGCTCCAAGTTATGCTCAGAAACACTGTTTAGAGCGCTTACAGCGCCAGCAAACGCTGTTTTGAACGCCTTAATGCAAGACTTACTACTTGTTAGAAAATGGATGTGTAACATTACAAACATGATAAAACAGCTTGTTATCACATCCAAACACTGTTTTCATTCAAAATATGAGTTTTCTTTTCATTCCTCAAAAGTTGCACTTTTGCCACAAGTTATGCTCAGAAACACTGTTTAGAGCGCTTACAGCGCCAGCAAACGCTGTTTTGAACGCCTTAATACAAGACTTACTACTTGTTTGGAAATGCATGTGTAACATTACAAACATGATAAAACAGCTTGTTATCACATCCAAACACTGTTTTAGAACAAAATATGAGTTTTCAGTTCATTCTTCAAAAGTTGCACTTTTGCTCCAAGTTATGCTCAGAAACACTGTTTAGAGCGCTTACAGCGCCAGCAAACGCTGTTTTGAACGCCTTAATGCAAGCCTTACCTACTTGTTAGGAAATGCATGTGTAACCTTACAAACATGATAAAACAGCTTGTTATCACATCCAAACACTGTTTTAGAACAAAATATGAGTTTTCAGTTCATTCTTCAAAAGTTGCACTTTTGCTCCAAGTTATGCTCAGAAACACTGTTTAGAGCTCTTACAACGCCAGCAAACGCTGTTTTGAACGCCTTAATGCAAGCCTTACCTACTTGTTAGGAAATGCATGTGTAACCTTACAAACATGATAAAACAGCTTGTTATCACATCCAAACACTGTTTTAGAACAAAATATGAGTTTTCAGTTCATTCTTCAAAAGTTGCACTTTTGCTCCAAGTTATGCTCAGAAACACTGTTTAGAGCGCTTACAGCGCCAGCAAACGCTGTTTTGAACGCCTTAATGCAAGACTTACTACTTGTTAGAAAATGGATGTGTAACATTACAAACATGATAAAACAGCTTGTTATCACATCCAAACACTGTTTTCATTCAAAATATGAGTTTTCTTTTCATTCCTCAAAAGTTGCACTTTTGCCACAAGTTATGCTCAGAAACACTGTTTAGAGCGCTTACAGCGCCAGCAAACGCTGTTTTGAACGCCTTAATACAAGACTTACTACTTGTTTGGAAATGCATGTGTAACATTACAAACATGATAAAACAGCTTGTTATCACATCCAAACACTGTTTTAGAACAAAATATGAGTTTTCAGTTCATTCTTCAAAAGTTGCACTTTTGCTCCAAGTTATGCTCAGAAACACTGTTTAGAGCGCTTACAGCGCCAGCAAACGCTGTTTTGAACGCCTTAATGCAAGACTTACTACTTGTTAGAAAATGGATGTGTAACATTACAAACATGATAAAACAGCTTGTTATCACATCCAAACACTGTTTTAGAACAAAATATGAGTTTTCAGTTCATTCTTCAAAAGTTGCACTTTTGCTCCAAGTTATGCTCAGAAACACTGTTTAGAGCGCTTACAGCGCCAGCAAACGCTGTTTTGAACGCCTTAATGCAAGACTTACTACTTGTTAGAAAATGGATGTGTAACATTACAAACATGATAAAACAGCTTGTTATCACATCCAAACACTGTTTTAGAACAAAATATGAGTTTTCAGTTCATTCTTCAAAAGTTGCACTTTTGCTCCAAGTTATGCTCAGAAACACTGTTTAGAGCGCTTACAGCGCCAGCAAACGCTGTTTTGAACGCCTTAATGCAAGACTTACTACTTGTTAGAAAATGGATGTGTAACATTACAAACATGATAAAACAGCTTGTTATCACATCCAAACACTGTTTTCATTCAAAATATGAGTTTTCTTTTCATTCCTCAAAAGTTGCACTTTTGCCACAAGTTATGCTCAGAAACACTGTTTAGAGCGCTTACAGCGCCAGCAAACGCTGTTTTGAACGCCTTAATACAAGACTTACTACTTGTTTGGAAATGCATGTGTAACATTACAAACATGATAAAACAGCTTGTTATCACATCCAAACACTGTTTTAGAACAAAATATGAGTTTTCAGTTCATTCTTCAAAAGTTGCACTTTTGCTCCAAGTTATGCTCAGAAACACTGTTTAGAGCGCTTACAGCGCCAGCAAACGCTGTTTTGAACGCCTTAATGCAAGACTTACTACTTGTTAGAAAATGGATGTGTAACATTACAAACATGATAAAACAGCTTGTTATCACATCCAAACACTGTTTTCATTCAAAATATGAGTTTTCTTTTCATTCTTCAAAAGTTGCACTTTTGCCACAAGTTATGCTCAGAAACACTGTTTAGAGCGCTTACAGCGCCAGCAAACGCTGTTTTGAACGCCTTAATGCAAGCCTTACCTACTTGTTAGGAAATGCATGTGTAACCTTACAAACATGATAAAACAGCTTGTTATCACATCCAAACACTGTTTTAGAACAAAATATGAGTTTTCAGTTCATTCTTCAAAAGTTGCACTTTTGCTGCAAGTTATGCTCAGAAACACTGTTTAGAGCTCTTACAACGCCAGCAAACGCTGTTTTGAACGCCTTAATGCAAGCCTTACCTACTTGTTAGGAAATGCATGTGTAACCTTACAAACATGATAAAACAGCTTGTTATCACATCCAAACACTGTTTTAGAACAAAATATGAGTTTTCAGTTCATTCTTCAAAAGTTGCACTTTTGCTGCAAGTTATGCTCAGAAACACTGTTTAGAGCTCTTACAACGCCAGCAAACGCTGTTTTGAACGCCTTAATGCAAGCCTTACCTACTTGTTAGGAAATGCATGTGTAACCTTACAAACATGATAAAACAGCTTGTTATCACATCCAAACACTGTTTTAGAACAAAATATGAGTTTTCAGTTCATTCTTCAAAAGTTGCACTTTTGCTCCAAGTTATGCTCAGAAACACTGTTTAGAGCTCTTACAACGCCAGCAAACGCTGTTTTGAACGCCTTAATGCAAGCCTTACCTACTTGTTAGGAAATGCATGTGTAACCTTACAAACATGATAAAACAGCTTGTTATCACATCCAAACACTGTTTTAGAACAAAATATGAGTTTTCAGTTCATTCTTCAAAAGTTGCACTTTTGCTCCAAGTTATGCTCAGAAACACTGTTTAGAGCGCTTACAGCGCCAGCAAACGCTGTTTTGAACGCCTTAATGCAAGACTTACTACTTGTTAGAAAATGGATGTGTAACATTACAAACATGATAAAACAGCTTGTTATCACATCCAAACACTGTTTTCATTCAAAATATGAGTTTTCTTTTCATTCTTCAAAAGTTGCACTTTTGCCACAAGTTATGCTCAGAAACACTGTTTAGAGCTCTTACAACGCCAGCAAACGCTGTTTTGAACGCCTTAATGCAAGCCTTACCTACTTGTTAGGAAATGCATGTGTAACCTTACAAACATGATAAAACAGCTTGTTATCACATCCAAACACTGTTTTAGAACAAAATATGAGTTTTCAGTTCATTCTTCAAAAGTTGCACTTTTGCTGCAAGTTATGCTCAGAAACACTGTTTAGAGCTCTTACAACGCCAGCAAACGCTGTTTTGAACGCCTTAATGCAAGACTTACCTACTTGTTAGGAAATGCATGTGTAACCTTACAAACATGATAAAACAGCTTGTTATCACATCCAAACACTGTTTTAGAACAAAATATGAGTTTTCAGTTCATTCTTCAAAAGTTGCACTTTTGCTCCAAGTTATGCTCAGAAACACTGTTTAGAGCGCTTACAGCGCCAGCAAACGCTGTTTTGAACGCCTTAATGCAAGACTTACTACTTGTTAGAAAATGGATGTGTAACATTACAAACATGATAAAACAGCTTGTTATCACATCCAAACACTGTTTTAGAACAAAATATGAGTTTTCAGTTCATTCTTCAAAAGTTGCACTTTTGCTCCAAGTTATGCTCAGAAACACTGTTTAGAGCGCTTACAGCGCCAGCAAACGCTGTTTTGAACGCCTTAATGCAAGACTTACTACTTGTTAGAAAATGGATGTGTAACATTACAAACATGATAAAACAGCTTGTTATCACATCCAAACACTGTTTTAGAACAAAATATGAGTTTTCAGTTCATTCTTCAAAAGTTGCACTTTTGCTCCAAGTTATGCTCAGAAACACTGTTTAGAGCGCTTACAGCGCCAGCAAACGCTGTTTTGAACGCCTTAATGCAAGACTTACTACTTGTTAGAAAATGGATGTGTAACATTACAAACATGATAAAACAGCTTGTTATCACATCCAAACACTGTTTTCATTCAAAATATGAGTTTTCTTTTCATTCCTCAAAAGTTGCACTTTTGCCACAAGTTATGCTCAGAAACACTGTTTAGAGCGCTTACAGCGCCAGCAAACGCTGTTTTGAACGCCTTAATACAAGACTTACTACTTGTTTGGAAATGCATGTGTAACATTACAAACATGATAAAACAGCTTGTTATCACATCCAAACACTGTTTTAGAACAAAATATGAGTTTTCAGTTCATTTCTTCAAAAGTTGCACTTTTGCTCCAAGTTATGCTCAGAAACACTGTTTAGAGCGCTTACAGCGCCAGCAAACGCTGTTTTGAACGCCTTAATGCAAGACTTACTACTTGTTAGAAAATGGATGTGTAACATTACAAACATGATAAAACAGCTTGTTATCACATCCAAACACTGTTTTCATTCAAAATATGAGTTTTCTTTTCATTCCTCAAAAGTTGCACTTTTGCCACAAGTTATGCTCAGAAACACTGTTTAGAGCGCTTACAGCGCCAGCAAACGCTGTTTTGAACGCCTTAATGCAAGCCTTACCTACTTGTTAGGAAATGCATGTGTAACCTTACAAACATGATAAAACAGCTTGTTATCACATCCAAACACTGTTTTAGAACAAAATATGAGTTTTCAGTTCATTCTTCAAAAGTTGCACTTTTGCTGCAAGTTATGCTCAGAAACACTGTTTAGAGCTCTTACAACGCCAGCAAACGCTGTTTTGAACGCCTTAATGCAAGCCTTACCTACTTGTTAGGAAATGCATGTGTAACCTTACAAACATGATAAAACAGCTTGTTATCACATCCAAACACTGTTTTAGAACAAAATATGAGTTTTCAGTTCATTCTTCAAAAGTTGCACTTTTGCTGCAAGTTATGCTCAGAAACACTGTTTAGAGCTCTTACAACGCCAGCAAACGCTGTTTTGAACGCCTTAATGCAAGCCTTACCTACTTGTTAGGAAATGCATGTGTAACCTTACAAACATGATAAAACAGCTTGTTATCACATCCAAACACTGTTTTAGAACAAAATATGAGTTTTCAGTTCATTCTTCAAAAGTTGCACTTTTGCTCCAAGTTATGCTCAGAAACACTGTTTAGAGCTCTTACAACGCCAGCAAACGCTGTTTTGAACGCCTTAATGCAAGCCTTACCTACTTGTTAGGAAATGCATGTGTAACCTTACAAACATGATAAAACAGCTTGTTATCACATCCAAACACTGTTTTAGAACAAAATATGAGTTTTCAGTTCATTCTTCAAAAGTTGCACTTTTGCTCCAAGTTATGCTCAGAAACACTGTTTAGAGCGCTTACAGCGCCAGCAAACGCTGTTTTGAACGCCTTAATGCAAGACTTACTACTTGTTAGAAAATGGATGTGTAACATTACAAACATGATAAAACAGCTTGTTATCACATCCAAACACTGTTTTCATTCAAAATATGAGTTTTCTTTTCATTCTTCAAAAGTTGCACTTTTGCCACAAGTTATGCTCAGAAACACTGTTTAGAGCTCTTACAACGCCAGCAAACGCTGTTTTGAACGCCTTAATGCAAGCCTTACCTACTTGTTAGGAAATGCATGTGTAACCTTACAAACATGATAAAACAGCTTGTTATCACATCCAAACACTGTTTTAGAACAAAATATGAGTTTTCAGTTCATTCTTCAAAAGTTGCACTTTTGCTGCAAGTTATGCTCAGAAACACTGTTTAGAGCTCTTACAACGCCAGCAAACGCTGTTTTGAACGCCTTAATGCAAGACTTACCTACTTGTTAGGAAATGCATGTGTAACCTTACAAACATGATAAAACAGCTTGTTATCACATCCAAACACTGTTTTAGAACAAAATATGAGTTTTCAGTTCATTCTTCAAAAGTTGCACTTTTGCTCCAAGTTATGCTCAGAAACACTGTTTAGAGCGCTTACAGCGCCAGCAAACGCTGTTTTGAACGCCTTAATGCAAGACTTACTACTTGTTAGAAAATGGATGTGTAACATTACAAACATGATAAAACAGCTTGTTATCACATCCAAACACTGTTTTAGAACAAAATATGAGTTTTCAGTTCATTCTTCAAAAGTTGCACTTTTGCTCCAAGTTATGCTCAGAAACACTGTTTAGAGCGCTTACAGCGCCAGCAAACGCTGTTTTGAACGCCTTAATGCAAGACTTACTACTTGTTAGAAAATGGATGTGTAACATTACAAACATGATAAAACAGCTTGTTATCACATCCAAACACTGTTTTAGAACAAAATATGAGTTTTCAGTTCATTCTTCAAAAGTTGCACTTTTGCTCCAAGTTATGCTCAGAAACACTGTTTAGAGCGCTTACAGCGCCAGCAAACGCTGTTTTGAACGCCTTAATGCAAGACTTACTACTTGTTAGAAAATGGATGTGTAACATTACAAACATGATAAAACAGCTTGTTATCACATCCAAACACTGTTTTCATTCAAAATATGAGTTTTCTTTTCATTCCTCAAAAGTTGCACTTTTGCCACAAGTTATGCTCAGAAACACTGTTTAGAGCGCTTACAGCGCCAGCAAACGCTGTTTTGAACGCCTTAATACAAGACTTACTACTTGTTTGGAAATGCATGTGTAACATTACAAACATGATAAAACAGCTTGTTATCACATCCAAACACTGTTTTAGAACAAAATATGAGTTTTCAGTTCATTTCTTCAAAAGTTGCACTTTTGCTCCAAGTTATGCTCAGAAACACTGTTTAGAGCGCTTACAGCGCCAGCAAACGCTGTTTTGAACGCCTTAATGCAAGACTTACTACTTGTTAGAAAATGGATGTGTAACATTACAAACATGATAAAACAGCTTGTTATCACATCCAAACACTGTTTTCATTCAAAATATGAGTTTTCTTTTCATTCCTCAAAAGTTGCACTTTTGCCACAAGTTATGCTCAGAAACACTGTTTAGAGCGCTTACAGCGCCAGCAAACGCTGTTTTGAACGCCTTAATACAAGACTTACTACTTGTTTGGAAATGCATGTGTAACATTACAAACATGATAAAACAGCTTGTTATCACATCCAAACACTGTTTTAGAACAAAATATGAGTTTTCAGTTCATTCTTCAAAAGTTGCACTTTTGCTCCAAGTTATGCTCAGAAACACTGTTTAGAGCGCTTACAGCGCCAGCAAACGCTGTTTTGAACGCCTTAATGCAAGCCTTACCTACTTGTTAGGAAATGCATGTGTAACCTTACAAACATGATAAAACAGCTTGTTATCACATCCAAACACTGTTTTAGAACAAAATATGAGTTTTCAGTTCATTCTTCAAAAGTTGCACTTTTGCTCCAAGTTATGCTCAGAAACACTGTTTAGAGCTCTTACAACGCCAGCAAACGCTGTTTTGAACGCCTTAATGCAAGCCTTACCTACTTGTTAGGAAATGCATGTGTAACCTTACAAACATGATAAAACAGCTTGTTATCACATCCAAACACTGTTTTAGAACAAAATATGAGTTTTCAGTTCATTCTTCAAAAGTTGCACTTTTGCTCCAAGTTATGCTCAGAAACACTGTTTAGAGCGCTTACAGCGCCAGCAAACGCTGTTTTGAACGCCTTAATGCAAGACTTACTACTTGTTAGAAAATGGATGTGTAACATTACAAACATGATAAAACAGCTTGTTATCACATCCAAACACTGTTTTCATTCAAAATATGAGTTTTCTTTTCATTCCTCAAAAGTTGCACTTTTGCCACAAGTTATGCTCAGAAACACTGTTTAGAGCGCTTACAGCGCCAGCAAACGCTGTTTTGAACGCCTTAATACAAGACTTACTACTTGTTTGGAAATGCATGTGTAACATTACAAACATGATAAAACAGCTTGTTATCACATCCAAACACTGTTTTAGAACAAAATATGAGTTTTCAGTTCATTCTTCAAAAGTTGCACTTTTGCTCCAAGTTATGCTCAGAAACACTGTTTAGAGCGCTTACAGCGCCAGCAAACGCTGTTTTGAACGCCTTAATGCAAGACTTACTACTTGTTAGAAAATGGATGTGTAACATTACAAACATGATAAAACAGCTTGTTATCACATCCAAACACTGTTTTCATTCAAAATATGAGTTTTCTTTTCATTCTTCAAAAGTTGCACTTTTGCCACAAGTTATGCTCAGAAACACTGTTTAGAGCTCTTACAACGCCAGCAAACGCTGTTTTGAACGCCTTAATGCAAGCCTTACCTACTTGTTAGGAAATGCATGTGTAACCTTACAAACATGTTAAAACAGCTTGTTATCACATCCAAACACTGTTTTAGAACAAAATATGAGTTTTCAGTTCATTCTTCAAAAGTTGCACTTTTGCTCCAAGTTATGCTCAGAAACACTGTTTAGAGCGCTTACAGCGCCAGCAAACGCTGTTTTGAACGCCTTAATGCAAGACTTACTACTTGTTAGAAAATGGATGTGTAACATTACAAACATGATAAAACAGCTTGTTATCACATCCAAACACTGTTTTCATTCAAAATATGAGTTTTCTTTTCATTCCTCAAAAGTTGCACTTTTGCCACAAGTTATGCTCAGAAACACTGTTTAGAGCGCTTACAGCGCCAGCAAACGCTGTTTTGAACGCCTTAATGCAAGCCTTACCTACTTGTTAGGAAATGCATGTGTAACCTTACAAACATGATAAAACAGCTTGTTATCACATCCAAACACTGTTTTAGAACAAAATATGAGTTTTCAGTTAATTCTTCAAAAGTTGCACTTTTGCTGCAAGTTATGCTCAGAAACACTGTTTAGAGCTCTTACAACGCCAGCAAACGCTGTTTTGAACGCCTTAATGCAAGCCTTACCTACTTGTTAGGAAATGCATGTGTAACCTTACAAACATGATAAAACAGCTTGTTATCACATCCAAACACTGTTTTAGAACAAAATATGAGTTTTCAGTTCATTCTTCAAAAGTTGCACTTTTGCTCCAAGTTATGCTCAGAAACACTGTTTAGAGCTCTTACAACGCCAGCAAACGCTGTTTTGAACGCCTTAATGCAAGCCTTACCTACTTGTTAGGAAATGCATGTGTAACCTTACAAACATGATAAAACAGCTTGTTATCACATCCAAACACTGTTTTAGAACAAAATATGAGTTTTCAGTTCATTCTTCAAAAGTTGCACTTTTGCTCCAAGTTATGCTCAGAAACACTGTTTAGAGCGCTTACAGCGCCAGCAAACGCTGTTTTGAACGCCTTAATGCAAGACTTACTACTTGTTAGAAAATGGATGTGTAACATTACAAACATGATAAAACAGCTTGTTATCACATCCAAACACTGTTTTCATTCAAAATATGAGTTTTCTTTTCATTCTTCAAAAGTTGCACTTTTGCCACAAGTTATGCTCAGAAACACTGTTTAGAGCTCTTACAACGCCAGCAAACGCTGTTTTGAACGCCTTAATGCAAGCCTTACCTACTTGTTAGGAAATGCATGTGTAACCTTACAAACATGATAAAACAGCTTGTTATCACATCCAAACACTGTTTTAGAACAAAATATGAGTTTTCAGTTCATTCTTCAAAAGTTGCACTTTTGCTGCAAGTTATGCTCAGAAACACTGTTTAGAGCTCTTACAACGCCAGCAAACGCTGTTTTGAACGCCTTAATGCAAGCCTTACCTACTTGTTAGGAAATGCATGTGTAACCTTACAAACATGATAAAACAGCTTGTTATCACATCCAAACACTGTTTTAGAACAAAATATGAGTTTTCAGTTCATTCTTCAAAAGTTGCACTTTTGCTCCAAGTTATGCTCAGAAACACTGTTTAGAGCGCTTACAGCGCCAGCAAACGCTGTTTTGAACGCCTTAATGCAAGACTTACTACTTGTTAGAAAATGGATGTGTAACATTACAAACATGATAAAACAGCTTGTTATCACATCCAAACACTGTTTTAGAACAAAATATGAGTTTTCAGTTCATTCTTCAAAAGTTGCACTTTTGCTCCAAGTTATGCTCAGAAACACTGTTTAGAGCGCTTACAGCGCCAGCAAACGCTGTTTTGAACGCCTTAATGCAAGACTTACTACTTGTTAGAAAATGGATGTGTAACATTACAAACATGATAAAACAGCTTGTTATCACATCCAAACACTGTTTTCATTCAAAATATGAGTTTTCTTTTCATTCCTCAAAAGTTGCACTTTTGCCACAAGTTATGCTCAGAAACACTGTTTAGAGCGCTTACAGCGCCAGCAAACGCTGTTTTGAACGCCTTAATACAAGACTTACTACTTGTTTGGAAATGCATGTGTAACATTACAAACATGATAAAACAGCTTGTTATCACATCCAAACACTGTTTTAGAACAAAATATGAGTTTTCAGTTCATTTCTTCAAAAGTTGCACTTTTGCTCCAAGTTATGCTCAGAAACACTGTTTAGAGCGCTTACAGCGCCAGCAAACGCTGTTTTGAACGCCTTAATGCAAGACTTACTACTTGTTAGAAAATGGATGTGTAACATTACAAACATGATAAAACAGCTTGTTATCACATCCAAACACTGTTTTCATTCAAAATATGAGTTTTCTTTTCATTCTTCAAAAGTTGCACTTTTGCCACAAGTTATGCTCAGAAACACTGTTTAGAGCGCTTACAGCGCCAGCAAACGCTGTTTTGAACGCCTTAATGCAAGCCTTACCTACTTGTTAGGAAATGCATGTGTAACCTTACAAACATGATAAAACAGCTTGTTATCACATCCAAACACTGTTTTAGAACAAAATATGAGTTTTCAGTTCATTCTTCAAAAGTTGCACTTTTGCTGCAAGTTATGCTCAGAAACACTGTTTAGAGCTCTTACAACGCCAGCAAACGCTGTTTTGAACGCCTTAATGCAAGCCTTACCTACTTGTTAGGAAATGCATGTGTAACCTTACAAACATGATAAAACAGCTTGTTATCACATCCAAACACTGTTTTAGAACAAAATATGAGTTTTCAGTTCATTCTTCAAAAGTTGCACTTTTGCTCCAAGTTATGCTCAGAAACACTGTTTAGAGCTCTTACAACGCCAGCAAACGCTGTTTTGAACGCCTTAATGCAAGCCTTACCTACTTGTTAGGAAATGCATGTGTAACCTTACAAACATGATAAAACAGCTTGTTATCACATCCAAACACTGTTTTAGAACAAAATATGAGTTTTCAGTTCATTCTTCAAAAGTTGCACTTTTGCTCCAAGTTATGCTCAGAAACACTGTTTAGAGCGCTTACAGCGCCAGCAAACGCTGTTTTGAACGCCTTAATACAAGACTTACTACTTGTTTGGAAATGCATGTGTAACATTACAAACATGATAAAACAGCTTGTTATCACATCCAAACACTGTTTTAGAACAAAATATGAGTTTTCAGTTCATTCTTCAAAAGTTGCACTTTTGCTCCAAGTTATGCTCAGAAACACTGTTTAGAGCGCTTACAGCGCCAGCAAACGCTGTTTTGAACGCCTTAATGCAAGACTTACTACTTGTTAGAAAATGGATGTGTAACATTACAAACATGATAAAACAGCTTGTTATCACATCCAAACACTGTTTTCATTCAAAATATGAGTTTTCTTTTCATTCTTCAAAAGTTGCACTTTTGCCACAAGTTATGCTCAGAAACACTGTTTAGAGCTCTTACAACGCCAGCAAACGCTGTTTTAAACGCCTTAATGCAAGCCTTACCTACTTGTTAGGAAATGCATGTGTAACCTTACAAACATGTTAAAACAGCTTGTTATCACATCCAAACACTGTTTTAGAACAAAATATGAGTTTTCAGTTCATTCTTCAAAAGTTGCACTTTTGCTCCAAGTTATGCTCAGAAACACTGTTTAGAGCGCTTACAGCGCCAGCAAACGCTGTTTTGAACGCCTTAATGCAAGACTTACTACTTGTTAGAAAATGGATGTGTAACATTACAAACATGATAAAACAGCTTGTTATCACATCCAAACACTGTTTTCATTCAAAATATGAGTTTTCTTTTCATTCCTCAAAAGTTGCACTTTTGCCACAAGTTATGCTCAGAAACACTGTTTAGAGCGGTTACAGCGCCAGCAAACGCTGTTTTGAACGCCTTAATACAAGACTTACTACTTGTTTGGAAATGCATGTGTAACATTACAAACATGATAAAACAGCTTGTTATCACATCCAAACACTGTTTTAGAACAAAATATGAGTTTTCAGTTCATTCTTCAAAAGTTGCACTTTTGCTCCAAGTTATGCTCAGAAACACTGTTTAGAGCGCTTACAGCGCCAGCAAACGCTGTTTTGAACGCCTTAATGCAAGCCTTACCTACTTGTTAGGAAATGCATGTGTAACCTTACAAACATGATAAAACAGCTTGTTATCACATCCAAACACTGTTTTAGAACAAAATATGAGTTTTCAGTTCATTCTTCAAAAGTTGCACTTTTGCTCCAAGTTATGCTCAGAAACACTGTTTAGAGCTCTTACAACGCCAGCAAACGCTGTTTTGAACGCCTTAATGCAAGCCTTACCTACTTGTTAGGAAATGCATGTGTAACCTTACAAACATGATAAAACAGCTTGTTATCACATCCAAACACTGTTTTAGAACAAAATATGAGTTTTCAGTTCATTCTTCAAAAGTTGCACTTTTGCTCCAAGTTATGCTCAGAAACACTGTTTAGAGCGCTTACAGCGCCAGCAAACGCTGTTTTGAACGCCTTAATGCAAGACTTACTACTTGTTAGAAAATGGATGTGTAACATTACAAACATGATAAAACAGCTTGTTATCACATCCAAACACTGTTTTCATTCAAAATATGAGTTTTCTTTTCATTCCTCAAAAGTTGCACTTTTGCCACAAGTTATGCTCAGAAACACTGTTTAGAGCGCTTACAGCGCCAGCAAACGCTGTTTTGAACGCCTTAATACAAGACTTACTACTTGTTTGGAAATGCATGTGTAACATTACAAACATGATAAAACAGCTTGTTATCACATCCAAACACTGTTTTAGAACAAAATATGAGTTTTCAGTTCATTCTTCAAAAGTTGCACTTTTGCTCCAAGTTATGCTCAGAAACACTGTTTAGAGCGCTTACAGCGCCAGCAAACGCTGTTTTGAACGCCTTAATGCAAGACTTACTACTTGTTAGAAAATGGATGTGTAACATTACAAACATGATAAAACAGCTTGTTATCACATCCAAACACTGTTTTCATTCAAAATATGAGTTTTCTTTTCATTCTTCAAAAGTTGCACTTTTGCCACAAGTTATGCTCAGAAACACTGTTTAGAGCTCTTACAACGCCAGCAAACGCTGTTTTGAACGCCTTAATGCAAGCCTTACCTACTTGTTAGGAAATGCATGTGTAACCTTACAAACATGATAAAACAGCTTGTTATCACATCCAAACACTGTTTTCATTCAAAATATGAGTTTTCTTTTCATTCCTCAAAAGTTGCACTTTTGCCACAAGTTATGCTCAGAAACACTGTTTAGAGCGCTTACAGCGCCAGCAAACGCTGTTTTGAACGCCTTAATACAAGACTTACTACTTGTTTGGAAATGCATGTGTAACATTACAAACATGATAAAACAGCTTGTTATCACATCCAAACACTGTTTTAGAACAAAATATGAGTTTTCAGTTCATTCTTCAAAAGTTGCACTTTTGCTCCAAGTTATGCTCAGAAACACTGTTTAGAGCGCTTACAGCGCCAGCAAACGCTGTTTTGAACGCCTTAATGCAAGCCTTACCTACTTGTTAGGAAATGCATGTGTAACCTTACAAACATGATAAAACAGCTTGTTATCACATCCAAACACTGTTTTAGAACAAAATATGAGTTTTCAGTTCATTCTTCAAAAGTTGCACTTTTGCTCCAAGTTATGCTCAGAAACACTGTTTAGAGCTCTTACAACGCCAGCAAACGCTGTTTTGAACGCCTTAATGCAAGCCTTACCTACTTGTTAGGAAATGCATGTGTAACCTTACAAACATGATAAAACAGCTTGTTATCACATCCAAACACTGTTTTAGAACAAAATATGAGTTTTCAGTTCATTCTTCAAAAGTTGCACTTTTGCTCCAAGTTATGCTCAGAAACACTGTTTAGAGCGCTTACAGCGCCAGCAAACGCTGTTTTGAACGCCTTAATGCAAGACTTACTACTTGTTAGAAAATGGATGTGTAACATTACAAACATGATAAAACAGCTTGTTATCACATCCAAACACTGTTTTCATTCAAAATATGAGTTTTCTTTTCATTCCTCAAAAGTTGCACTTTTGCCACAAGTTATGCTCAGAAACACTGTTTAGAGCGCTTACAGCGCCAGCAAACGCTGTTTTGAACGCCTTAATACAAGACTTACTACTTGTTTGGAAATGCATGTGTAACATTACAAACATGATAAAACAGCTTGTTATCACATCCAAACACTGTTTTAGAACAAAATATGAGTTTTCAGTTCATTCTTCAAAAGTTGCACTTTTGCTCCAAGTTATGCTCAGAAACACTGTTTAGAGCGCTTACAGCGCCAGCAAACGCTGTTTTGAACGCCTTAATGCAAGCCTTACCTACTTGTTAGGAAATGCATGTGTAACCTTACAAACATGATAAAACAGCTTGTTATCACATCCAAACACTGTTTTAGAACAAAATATGAGTTTTCAGTTCATTCTTCAAAAGTTGCACTTTTGCTCCAAGTTATGCTCAGAAACACTGTTTAGAGCTCTTACAACGCCAGCAAACGCTGTTTTGAACGCCTTAATGCAAGCCTTACCTACTTGTTAGGAAATGCATGTGTAACCTTACAAACATGATAAAACAGCTTGTTATCACATCCAAACACTGTTTTAGAACAAAATATGAGTTTTCAGTTCATTCTTCAAAAGTTGCACTTTTGCTCCAAGTTATGCTCAGAAACACTGTTTAGAGCGCTTACAGCGCCAGCAAACGCTGTTTTGAACGCCTTAATGCAAGACTTACTACTTGTTAGAAAATGGATGTGTAACATTACAAACATGATAAAACAGCTTGTTATCACATCCAAACACTGTTTTCATTCAAAATATGAGTTTTCTTTTCATTCCTCAAAAGTTGCACTTTTGCCACAAGTTATGCTCAGAAACACTGTTTAGAGCGCTTACAGCGCCAGCAAACGCTGTTTTGAACGCCTTAATGCAAGCCTTACCTACTTGTTAGGAAATGCATGTGTAACCTTACAAACATGATAAAACAGCTTGTTATCACATCCAAACACTGTTTTAGAACAAAATATGAGTTTTCAGTTCATTCTTCAAAAGTTGCACTTTTGCTGCAAGTTATGCTCAGAAACACTGTTTAGAGCTCTTACAACGCCAGCAAACGCTGTTTTGAACGCCTTAATGCAAGCCTTACCTACTTGTTAGGAAATGCATGTGTAACCTTACAAACATGATAAAACAGCTTGTTATCACATCCAAACACTGTTTTAGAACAAAATATGAGTTTTCAGTTCATTCTTCAAAAGTTGCACTTTTGCTCCAAGTTATGCTCAGAAACACTGTTTAGAGCTCTTACAACGCCAGCAAACGCTGTTTTGAACGCCTTAATGCAAGCCTTACCTACTTGTTAGGAAATGCATGTGTAACATTACAAACATGATAAAACAGCTTGTTATCACATCCAAACACTGTTTTAGAACAAAATATGAGTTTTCAGTTCATTCTTCAAAAGTTGCACTTTTGCTCCAAGTTATGCTCAGAAACACTGTTTAGAGCGCTTACAGCGCCAGCAAACGCTGTTTTGAACGCCTTAATGCAAGACTTACTACTTGTTAGAAAATGGATGTGTAACATTACAAACATGATAAAACAGCTTGTTATCACATCCAAACACTGTTTTCATTCAAAATATGAGTTTTCTTTTCATTCTTCAAAAGTTGCACTTTTGCCACAAGTTATGCTCAGAAACACTGTTTAGAGCGCTTACAGCGCCAGCAAACGCTGTTTTGAACGCCTTAATGCAAGCCTTACCTACTTGTTAGGAAATGCATGTGTAACCTTACAAACATGATAAAACAGCTTGTTATCACATCCAAACACTGTTTTAGAACAAAATATGAGTTTTCAGTTCATTCTTCAAAAGTTGCACTTTTGCTGCAAGTTATGCTCAGAAACACTGTTTAGAGCTCTTACAACGCCAGCAAACGCTGTTTTGAACGCCTTAATGCAAGCCTTACCTACTTGTTAGGAAATGCATGTGTAACCTTACAAACATGATAAAACAGCTTGTTATCACATCCAAACACTGTTTTAGAACAAAATATGAGTTTTCAGTTCATTCTTCAAAAGTTGCACTTTTGCTCCAAGTTATGCTCAGAAACACTGTTTAGAGCTCTTACAACGCCAGCAAACGCTGTTTTGAACGCCTTAATGCAAGCCTTACCTACTTGTTAGGAAATGCATGTGTAACCTTACAAACATGATAAAACAGCTTGTTATCACATCCAAACACTGTTTTAGAACAAAATATGAGTTTTCAGTTCATTCTTCAAAAGTTGCACTTTTGCTCCAAGTTATGCTCAGAAACACTGTTTAGAGCGCTTACAGCGCCAGCAAACGCTGTTTTGAACGCCTTAATACAAGACTTACTACTTGTTTGGAAATGCATGTGTAACATTACAAACATGATAAAACAGCTTGTTATCACATCCAAACACTGTTTTAGAACAAAATATGAGTTTTCAGTTCATTCTTCAAAAGTTGCACTTTTGCTCCAAGTTATGCTCAGAAACACTGTTTAGAGCGCTTACAGCGCCAGCAAACGCTGTTTTGAACGCCTTAATGCAAGACTTACTACTTGTTAGAAAATGGATGTGTAACATTACAAACATGATAAAACAGCTTGTTATCACATCCAAACACTGTTTTCATTCAAAATATGAGTTTTCTTTTCATTCTTCAAAAGTTGCACTTTTGCCACAAGTTATGCTCAGAAACACTGTTTAGAGCTCTTACAACGCCAGCAAACGCTGTTTTGAACGCCTTAATGCAAGCCTTACCTACTTGTTAGGAAATGCATGTGTAACCTTACAAACATGTTAAAACAGCTTGTTATCACATCCAAACACTGTTTTAGAACAAAATATGAGTTTTCAGTTCATTCTTCAAAAGTTGCACTTTTGCTCCAAGTTATGCTCAGAAACACTGTTTAGAGCGCTTACAGCGCCAGCAAACGCTGTTTTGAACGCCTTAATGCAAGACTTACTACTTGTTAGAAAATGGATGTGTAACATTACAAACATGATAAAACAGCTTGTTATCACATCCAAACACTGTTTTCATTCAAAATATGAGTTTTCTTTTCATTCCTCAAAAGTTGCACTTTTGCCACAAGTTATGCTCAGAAACACTGTTTAGAGCGCTTACAGCGCCAGCAAACGCTGTTTTGAACGCCTTAATACAAGACTTACTACTTGTTTGGAAATGCATGTGTAACATTACAAACATGATAAAACAGCTTGTTATCACATCCAAACACTGTTTTAGAACAAAATATGAGTTTTCAGTTCATTCTTCAAAAGTTGCACTTTTGCTCCAAGTTATGCTCAGAAACACTGTTTAGAGCGCTTACAGCGCCAGCAAACGCTGTTTTGAACACCTTAATGCAAGCCTTACCTACTTGTTAGGAAATGCATGTGTAACCTTACAAACATGATAAAACAGCTTGTTATCACATCCAAACACTGTTTTAGAACAAAATATGAGTTTTCAGTTCATTCTTCAAAAGTTGCACTTTTGCTCCAAGTTATGCTCAGAAACACTGTTTAGAGCTCTTACAACGCCAGCAAACGCTGTTTTGAACGCCTTAATGCAAGCCTTACCTACTTGTTAGGAAATGCATGTGTAACCTTACAAACATGATAAAACAGCTTGTTATCACATCCAAACACTGTTTTAGAACAAAATATGAGTTTTCAGTTCATTCTTCAAAAGTTGCACTTTTGCTCCAAGTTATGCTCAGAAACACTGTTTAGAGCGCTTACAGCGCCAGCAAACGCTGTTTTGAACGCCTTAATGCAAGACTTACTACTTGTTAGAAAATGGATGTGTAACATTACAAACATGATAAAACAGCTTGTTATCACATCCAAACACTGTTTTCATTCAAAATATGAGTTTTCTTTTCATTCCTCAAAAGTTGCACTTTTGCCACAAGTTATGCTCAGAAACACTGTTTAGAGCGCTTACAGCGCCAGCAAACGCTGTTTTGAACGCCTTAATACAAGACTTACTACTTGTTTGGAAATGCATGTGTAACATTACAAACATGATAAAACAGCTTGTTATCACATCCAAACACTGTTTTAGAACAAAATATGAGTTTTCAGTTCATTCTTCAAAAGTTGCACTTTTGCTCCAAGTTATGCTCAGAAACACTGTTTAGAGCGCTTACAGCGCCAGCAAACGCTGTTTTGAACGCCTTAATGCAAGACTTACTACTTGTTAGAAAATGGATGTGTAACATTACAAACATGATAAAACAGCTTGTTATCACATCCAAACACTGTTTTCATTCAAAATATGAGTTTTCTTTTCATTCTTCAAAAGTTGCACTTTTGCCACAAGTTATGCTCAGAAACACTGTTTAGAGCTCTTACAACGCCAGCAAACGCTGTTTTGAACGCCTTAATGCAAGCCTTACCTACTTGTTAGGAAATGCATGTGTAACCTTACAAACATGTTAAAACAGCTTGTTATCACATCCAAACACTGTTTTAGAACAAAATATGAGTTTTCAGTTCATTCTTCAAAAGTTGCACTTTTGCTCCAAGTTATGCTCAGAAACACTGTTTAGAGCGCTTACAGCGCCAGCAAACGCTGTTTTGAACGCCTTAATGCAAGACTTACTACTTGTTAGAAAATGGATGTGTAACATTACAAACATGATAAAACAGCTTGTTATCACATCCAAACACTGTTTTCATTCAAAATATGAGTTTTCTTTTCATTCCTCAAAAGTTGCACTTTTGCCACAAGTTATGCTCAGAAACACTGTTTAGAGCGCTTACAGCGCCAGCAAACGCTGTTTTGAACGCCTTAATGCAAGCCTTACCTACTTGTTAGGAAATGCATGTGTAACCTTACAAACATGATAAAACAGCTTGTTATCACATCCAAACACTGTTTTAGAACAAAATATGAGTTTTCAGTTCATTCTTCAAAAGTTGCACTTTTGCTGCAAGTTATGCTCAGAAACACTGTTTAGAGCTCTTACAACGCCAGCAAACGCTGTTTTGAACGCCTTAATGCAAGCCTTACCTACTTGTTAGGAAATGCATGTGTAACCTTACAAACATGATAAAACAGCTTGTTATCACATCCAAACACTGTTTTAGAACAAAATATGAGTTTTCAGTTCATTCTTCAAAAGTAGCACTTTTGCTCCAAGTTATGCTCAGAAACACTGTTTAGAGCTCTTACAACGCCAGCAAACGCTGTTTTGAACGCCTTAATGCAAGCCTTACCTACTTGTTAGGAAATGCATGTGTAACCTTACAAACATGATAAAACAGCTTGTTATCACATCCAAACACTGTTTTAGAACAAAATATGAGTTTTCAGTTCATTCTTCAAAAGTTGCACTTTTGCTCCAAGTTATGCTCAGAAACACTGTTTAGAGCGCTTACAGCGCCAGCAAACGCTGTTTTGAACGCCTTAATGCAAGACTTACTACTTGTTAGAAAATGGATGTGTAACATTACAAACATGATAAAACAGCTTGTTATCACATCCAAACACTGTTTTCATTCAAAATATGAGTTTTCTTTTCATTCTTCAAAAGTTGCACTTTTGCCACAAGTTATGCTCAGAAACACTGTTTAGAGCTCTTACAACGCCAGCAAACGCTGTTTTGAACGCCTTAATGCAAGCCTTACCTACTTGTTAGGAAATGCATGTGTAACCTTACAAACATGATAAAACAGCTTGTTATCACATCCAAACACTGTTTTAGAACAAAATATGAGTTTTCAGTTCATTCTTCAAAAGTTGCACTTTTGCTGCAAGTTATGCTCAGAAACACTGTTTAGAGCTCTTACAACGCCAGCAAACGCTGTTTTGAACGCCTTAATGCAAGCCTTACCTACTTGTTAGGAAATGCATGTGTAACCTTACAAACATGATAAAACAGCTTGTTATCACATCCAAACACTGTTTTAGAACAAAATATGAGTTTTCAGTTCATTCTTCAAAAGTTGCACTTTTGCTCCAAGTTATGCTCAGAAACACTGTTTAGAGCGCTTACAGCGCCAGCAAACGCTGTTTTGAACGCCTTAATGCAAGACTTACTACTTGTTAGAAAATGGATGTGTAACATTACAAACATGATAAAACAGCTTGTTATCACATCCAAACACTGTTTTAGAACAAAATATGAGTTTTCAGTTCATTCTTCAAAAGTTGCACTTTTGCTCCAAGTTATGCTCAGAAACACTGTTTAGAGCGCTTACAGCGCCAGCAAACGCTGTTTTGAACGCCTTAATGCAAGACTTACTACTTGTTAGAAAATGGATGTGTAACATTACAAACATGATAAAACAGCTTGTTATCACATCCAAACACTGTTTTAGAACAAAATATGAGTTTTCAGTTCATTCTTCAAAAGTTGCACTTTTGCTCCAAGTTATGCTCAGAAACACTGTTTAGAGCGCTTACAGCGCCAGCAAACGCTGTTTTGAACGCCTTAATGCAAGACTTACTACTTGTTAGAAAATGGATGTGTAACATTACAAACATGATAAAACAGCTTGTTATCACATCCAAACACTGTTTTCATTCAAAATATGAGTTTTCTTTTCATTCCTCAAAAGTTGCACTTTTGCCACAAGTTATGCTCAGAAACACTGTTTAGAGCGCTTACAGCGCCAGCAAACGCTGTTTTGAACGCCTTAATACAAGACTTACTACTTGTTTGGAAATGCATGTGTAACATTACAAACATGATAAAACAGCTTGTTATCACATCCAAACACTGTTTTAGAACAAAATATGAGTTTTCAGTTCATTTCTTCAAAAGTTGCACTTTTGCTCCAAGTTATGCTCAGAAACACTGTTTAGAGCGCTTACAGCGCCAGCAAACGCTGTTTTGAACGCCTTAATGCAAGACTTACTACTTGTTAGAAAATGGATGTGTAACATTACAAACATGATAAAACAGCTTGTTATCACATCCAAACACTGTTTTCATTCAAAATATGAGTTTTCTTTTCATTCTTCAAAAGTTGCACTTTTGCCACAAGTTATGCTCAGAAACACTGTTTAGAGCGCTTACAGCGCCAGCAAACGCTGTTTTGAACGCCTTAATGCAAGCCTTACCTACTTGTTAGGAAATGCATGTGTAACCTTACAAACATGATAAAACAGCTTGTTATCACATCCAAACACTGTTTTAGAACAAAATATGAGTTTTCAGTTCATTCTTCAAAAGTTGCACTTTTGCTGCAAGTTATGCTCAGAAACACTGTTTAGAGCTCTTACAACGCCAGCAAACGCTGTTTTGAACGCCTTAATGCAAGCCTTACCTACTTGTTAGGAAATGCATGTGTAACCTTACAAACATGTTAAAACAGCTTGTTATCACATCCAAACACTGTTTTAGAACAAAATATGAGTTTTCAGTTCATTCTTCAAAAGTTGCACTTTTGCTCCAAGTTATGCTCAGAAACACTGTTTAGAGCGCTTACAGCGCCAGCAAACGCTGTTTTGAACGCCTTAATGCAAGACTTACTACTTGTTAGAAAATGGATGTGTAACATTACAAACATGATAAAACAGCTTGTTATCACATCCAAACACTGTTTTCATTCAAAATATGAGTTTTCTTTTCATTCCTCAAAAGTTGCACTTTTGCCACAAGTTATGCTCAGAAACACTGTTTAGAGCGCTTACAGCGCCAGCAAACGCTGTTTTGAACGCCTTAATGCAAGCCTTACCTACTTGTTAGGAAATGCATGTGTAACCTTACAAACATGATAAAACAGCTTGTTATCACATCCAAACACTGTTTTAGAACAAAATATGAGTTTTCAGTTCATTCTTCAAAAGTTGCACTTTTGCTCCAAGTTATGCTCAGAAACACTGTTTAGAGCGCTTACAGCGCCAGCAAACGCTGTTTTGAACGCCTTAATGCAAGACTTACTACTTGTTAGAAAATGGATGTGTAACATTACAAACATGATAAAACAGCTTGTTATCACATCCAAACACTGTTTTCATTCAAAATATGAGTTTTCTTTTCATTCCTCAAAAGTTGCACTTTTGCCACAAGTTATGCTCAGAAACACTGTTTAGAGCGCTTACAGCGCCAGCAAACGCTGTTTTGAACGCCTTAATACAAGACTTACTACTTGTTTGGAAATGCATGTGTAACATTACAAACATGATAAAACAGCTTGTTATCACATCCAAACACTGTTTTAGAACAAAATATGAGTTTTCAGTTCATTCTTCAAAAGTTGCACTTTTGCTCCAAGTTATGCTCAGAAACACTGTTTAGAGCGCTTACAGCGCCAGCAAACGCTGTTTTGAACGCCTTAATGCAAGCCTTACCTACTTGTTAGGAAATGCATGTGTAACCTTACAAACATGATAAAACAGCTTGTTATCACATCCAAACACTGTTTTAGAACAAAATATGAGTTTTCAGTTCATTCTTCAAAAGTTGCACTTTTGCTCCAAGTTATGCTCAGAAACACTGTTTAGAGCTCTTACAACGCCAGCAAACGCTGTTTTGAACGCCTTAATGCAAGCCTTACCTACTTGTTAGGAAATGCATGTGTAACCTTACAAACATGATAAAACAGCTTGTTATCACATCCAAACACTGTTTTAGAACAAAATATGAGTTTTCAGTTCATTCTTCAAAAGTTGCACTTTTGCTCCAAGTTATGCTCAGAAACACTGTTTAGAGCGCTTACAGCGCCAGCAAACGCTGTTTTGAACGCCTTAATGCAAGACTTACTACTTGTTAGAAAATGGATGTGTAACATTACAAACATGATAAAACAGCTTGTTATCACATCCAAACACTGTTTTCATTCAAAATATGAGTTTTCTTTTCATTCCTCAAAAGTTGCACTTTTGCCACAAGTTATGCTCAGAAACACTGTTTAGAGCGCTTACAGCGCCAGCAAACGCTGTTTTGAACGCCTTAATACAAGACTTACTACTTGTTTGGAAATGCATGTGTAACATTACAAACATGATAAAACAGCTTGTTATCACATCCAAACACTGTTTTAGAACAAAATATGAGTTTTCAGTTCATTCTTCAAAAGTTGCACTTTTGCTCCAAGTTATGCTCAGAAACACTGTTTAGAGCGCTTACAGCGCCAGCAAACGCTGTTTTGAACGCCTTAATGCAAGACTTACTACTTGTTAGAAAATGGATGTGTAACATTACAAACATGATAAAACAGCTTGTTATCACATCCAAACACTGTTTTCATTCAAAATATGAGTTTTCTTTTCATTCTTCAAAAGTTGCACTTTTGCCACAAGTTATGCTCAGAAACACTGTTTAGAGCTCTTACAACGCCAGCAAACGCTGTTTTGAACGCCTTAATGCAAGCCTTACCTACTTGTTAGGAAATGCATGTGTAACCTTACAAACATGTTAAAACAGCTTGTTATCACATCCAAACACTGTTTTAGAACAAAATATGAGTTTTCAGTTCATTCTTCAAAAGTTGCACTTTTGCTCCAAGTTATGCTCAGAAACACTGTTTAGAGCGCTTACAGCGCCAGCAAACGCTGTTTTGAACGCCTTAATGCAAGACTTACTACTTGTTAGAAAATGGATGTGTAACATTACAAACATGATAAAACAGCTTGTTATCACATCCAAACACTGTTTTCATTCAAAATATGAGTTTTCTTTTCATTCCTCAAAAGTTGCACTTTTGCCACAAGTTATGCTCAGAAACACTGTTTAGAGCGCTTACAGCGCCAGCAAACGCTGTTTTGAACGCCTTAATGCAAGCCTTACCTACTTGTTAGGAAATGCATGTGTAACCTTACAAACATGATAAAACAGCTTGTTATCACATCCAAACACTGTTTTAGAACAAAATATGAGTTTTCAGTTCATTCTTCAAAAGTTGCACTTTTGCTGCAAGTTATGCTCAGAAACACTGTTTAGAGCTCTTACAACGCCAGCAAACGCTGTTTTGAACGCCTTAATGCAAGCCTTACCTACTTGTTAGGAAATGCATGTGTAACCTTACAAACATGATAAAACAGCTTGTTATCACATCCAAACACTGTTTTAGAACAAAATATGAGTTTTCAGTTCATTCTTCAAAAGTTGCACTTTTGCTCCAAGTTATGCTCAGAAACACTGTTTAGAGCTCTTACAACGCCAGCAAACGCTGTTTTGAACGCCTTAATGCAAGCCTTACCTACTTGTTAGGAAATGCATGTGTAACCTTACAAACATGATAAAACAGCTTGTTATCACATCCAAACACTGTTTTAGAACAAAATATGAGTTTTCAGTTCATTCTTCAAAAGTTGCACTTTTGCTCCAAGTTATGCTCAGAAACACTGTTTAGAGCGCTTACAGCGCCAGCAAACGCTGTTTTGAACGCCTTAATGCAAGACTTACTACTTGTTAGAAAATGGATGTGTAACATTACAAACATGATAAAACAGCTTGTTATCACATCCAAACACTGTTTTCATTCAAAATATGAGTTTTCTTTTCATTCTTCAAAAGTTGCACTTTTGCCACAAGT
Organism: Brachyhypopomus gauderio; assembly: GCF_052324685.1. Classification (NCBI taxonomy): domain Eukaryota; kingdom Metazoa; phylum Chordata; class Actinopteri; order Gymnotiformes; family Hypopomidae; genus Brachyhypopomus; species Brachyhypopomus gauderio. Next base: position 12,687 of record NW_027507348.1, on the reverse strand, counting down.
TATGCTCAGAAACACTGTTTAGAGCTCTTACAACGCCAGCAAACGCTGTTTTGAACGCCTTAATGCAAGCCTTACCTACTTGTTAGGAAATGCATGTGTAACCTTACAAACATGTTAAAACAGCTTGTTATCACATCCAAACACTGTTTTAGAACAAAATATGAGTTTTCAGTTCATTCTTCAAAAGTTGCACTTTTGCTCCAAGTTATGCTCAGAAACACTGTTTAGAGCGCTTACAGCGCCAGCAAACGCTGTTTTGAACGCCTTAATGCAAGACTTACTACTTGTTAGAAAATGGATGTGTAACATTACAAACATGATAAAACAGCTTGTTATCACATCCAAACACTGTTTTCATTCAAAATATGAGTTTTCTTTTCATTCCTCAAAAGTTGCACTTTTGCCACAAGTTATGCTCAGAAACACTGTTTAGAGCGCTTACAGCGCCAGCAAACGCTGTTTTGAACGCCTTAATGCAAGCCTTACCTACTTGTTAGGAAATGCATGTGTAACCTTACAAACATGATAAAACAGCTTGTTATCACATCCAAACACTGTTTTAGAACAAAATATGAGTTTTCAGTTCATTCTTCAAAAGTTGCACTTTTGCTGCAAGTTATGCTCAGAAACACTGTTTAGAGCTCTTACAACGCCAGCAAACGCTGTTTTGAACGCCTTAATGCAAGCCTTACCTACTTGTTAGGAAATGCATGTGTAACCTTACAAACATGATAAAACAGCTTGTTATCACATCCAAACACTGTTTTAGAACAAAATATGAGTTTTCAGTTCATTCTTCAAAAGTTGCACTTTTGCTCCAAGTTATGCTCAGAAACACTGTTTAGAGCGCTTACAGCGCCAGCAAACGCTGTTTTGAACGCCTTAATGCAAGACTTACTACTTGTTAGAAAATGGATGTGTAACATTACAAACATGATAAAACAGCTTGTTATCACATCCAAACACTGTTTTAGAACAAAATATGAGTTTTCAGTTCATTCTTCAAAAGTTGCACTTTTGCTCCAAGTTATGCTCAGAAACACTGTTTAGAGCGCTTACAGCGCCAGCAAACGCTGTTTTGAACGCCTTAATGCAAGACTTACTACTTGTTAGAAAATGGATGTGTAACATTACAAACATGATAAAACAGCTTGTTATCACATCCAAACACTGTTTTCATTCAAAATATGAGTTTTCTTTTCATTCTTCAAAAGTTGCACTTTTGCCACAAGTTATGCTCAGAAACACTGTTTAGAGCGCTTACAGCGCCAGCAAACGCTGTTTTGAACGCCTTAATGCAAGCCTTACCTACTTGTTAGGAAATGCATGTGTAACCTTACAAACATGATAAAACAGCTTGTTATCACATCCAAACACTGTTTTAGAACAAAATATGAGTTTTCAGTTCATTCTTCAAAAGTTGCACTTTTGCTGCAAGTTATGCTCAGAAACACTGTTTAGAGCTCTTACAACGCCAGCAAACGCTGTTTTGAACGCCTTAATGCAAGCCTTACCTACTTGTTAGGAAATGCATGTGTAACCTTACAAACATGATAAAACAGCTTGTTATCACATCCAAACACTGTTTTAGAACAAAATATGAGTTTTCAGTTCATTCTTCAAAAGTTGCACTTTTGCTCCAAGTTATGCTCAGAAACACTGTTTAGAGCGCTTACAGCGCCAGCAAACGCTGTTTTGAACGCCTTAATGCAAGCCTTACCTACTTGTTAGGAAATGCATGTGTAACCTTACAAACATGATAAAACAGCTTGTTATCACATCCAAACACTGTTTTAGAACAAAATATGAGTTTTCAGTTCATTCTTCAAAAGTTGCACTTTTGCTCCAAGTTATGCTCAGAAACACTGTTTAGAGCTCTTACAACGCCAGCAAACGCTGTTTTGAACGCCTTAATGCAAGACTTACTACTTGTTAGAAAATGGATGTGTAACATTACAAACATGATAAAACAGCTTGTTATCACATCCAAACACTGTTTTAGAACAAAATATGAGTTTTCAGTTCATTCTTCAAAAGTTGCACTTTTGCTCCAAGTTATGCTCAGAAACACTGTTTAGAGCGCTTACAGCGCCAGCAAACGCTGTTTTGAACGCCTTAATGCAAGACTTACTACTTGTTAGAAAATGGATGTGTAACATTACAAACATGATAAAACAGCTTGTTATCACATCCAAACACTGTTTTCATTCAAAATATGAGTTTTCTTTTCATTCCTCAAAAGTTGCACTTTTGCCACAAGTTATGCTCAGAAACACTGTTTAGAGCGCTTACAGCGCCAGCAAACGCTGTTTTAAACGCCTTAATACAAGACTTACTACTTGTTTGGAAATGCATGTGTAACATTACAAACATGATAAAACAGCTTGTTATCACATCCAAACACTGTTTTAGAACAAAATATGAGTTTTCAGTTCATTTCTTCAAAAGTTGCACTTTTGCTCCAAGTTATGCTCAGAAACACTGTTTAGAGCGCTTACAGCGCCAGCAAACGCTGTTTTGAACGCCTTAATGCAAGACTTACTACTTGTTAGAAAATGGATGTGTAACATTACAAACATGATAAAACAGCTTGTTATCACATCCAAACACTGTTTTAGAACAAAATATGAGTTTTCAGTTCATTCTTCAAAAGTTGCACTTTTGCTCCAAGTTATGCTCAGAAACACTGTTTAGAGCGCTTACAGCGCCAGCAAACGCTGTTTTGAACGCCTTAATGCAAGACTTACTACTTGTTAGAAAATGGATGTGTAACATTACAAACATGATAAAACAGCTTGTTATCACATCCAAACACTGTTTTAGAACAAAATATGAGTTTTCAGTTCATTCTTCAAAAGTTGCACTTTTGCTCCAAGTTATGCTCAGAAACACTGTTTAGAGCGCTTACAGCGCCAGCAAACGCTGTTTTGAACGCCTTAATGCAAGACTTACTACTTGTTAGAAAATGGATGTGTAACATTACAAACATGATAAAACAGCTTGTTATCACATCCAAACACTGTTTTCATTCAAAATATGAGTTTTCTTTTCATTCCTCAAAAGTTGCACTTTTGCCACAAGTTATGCTCAGAAACACTGTTTAGAGCGCTTACAGCGCCAGCAAACGCTGTTTTGAACGCCTTAATACAAGACTTACTACTTGTTTGGAAATGCATGTGTAACATTACAAACATGATAAAACAGCTTGTTATCACATCCAAACACTGTTTTAGAACAAAATATGAGTTTTCAGTTCATTTCTTCAAAAGTTGCACTTTTGCTCCAAGTTATGCTCAGAAACACTGTTTAGAGCGCTTACAGCGCCAGCAAACGCTGTTTTGAACGCCTTAATGCAAGACTTACTACTTGTTAGAAAATGGATGTGTAACATTACAAACATGATAAAACAGCTTGTTATCACATCCAAACACTGTTTTCATTCAAAATATGAGTTTTCTTTTCATTCTTCAAAAGTTGCACTTTTGCCACAAGTTATGCTCAGAAACACTGTTTAGAGCGCTTACAGCGCCAGCAAACGCTGTTTTGAACGCCTTAATGCAAGCCTTACCTACTTGTTAGGAAATGCATGTGTAACCTTACAAACATGATAAAACAGCTTGTTATCACATCCAAACACTGTTTTAGAACAAAATATGAGTTTTCAGTTCATTCTTCAAAAGTTGCACTTTTGCTGCAAGTTATGCTCAGAAACACTGTTTAGAGCTCTTACAACGCCAGCAAACGCTGTTTTGAACGCCTTAATGCAAGCCTTACCTACTTGTTAGGAAATGCATGTGTAACCTTACAAACATGATAAAACAGCTTGTTATCACATCCAAACACTGTTTTAGAACAAAATATGAGTTTTCAGTTCATTCTTCAAAAGTTGCACTTTTGCTCCAAGTTATGCTCAGAAACACTGTTTAGAGCGCTTACAGCGCCAGCAAACGCTGTTTTGAACGCCTTAATGCAAGACTTACTACTTGTTAGAAAATGGATGTGTAACATTACAAACATGATAAAACAGCTTGTTATCACATCCAAACACTGTTTTCATTCAAAATATGAGTTTTCTTTTCATTCTTCAAAAGTTGCACTTTTGCCACAAGTTATGCTCAGAAACACTGTTTAGAGCTCTTACAACGCCAGCAAACGCTGTTTTGAACGCCTTAATGCAAGCCTTACCTACTTGTTAGGAAATGCATGTGTAACCTTACAAACATGATAAAACAGCTTGTTATCACATCCAAACACTGTTTTAGAACAAAATATGAGTTTTCAGTTCATTCTTCAAAAGTTGCACTTTTGCTGCAAGTTATGCTCAGAAACACTGTTTAGAGCTCTTACAACGCCAGCAAACGCTGTTTTGAACGCCTTAATGCAAGCCTTACCTACTTGTTAGGAAATGCATGTGTAACCTTACAAACATGATAAAACAGCTTGTTATCACATCCAAACACTGTTTAGAACAAAATATGAGTTTTCAGTTCATTCTTCAAAAGTTGCACTTTTGCTCCAAGTTATGCTCAGAAACACTGTTTAGAGCGCTTACAGCGCCAGCAAACGCTGTTTTGAACGCCTTAATGCAAGACTTACTACTTGTTAGAAAATGGATGTGTAACATTACAAACATGATAAAACAGCTTGTTATCACATCCAAACACTGTTTTAGAACAAAATATGAGTTTTCAGTTCATTCTTCAAAAGTTGCACTTTTGCTCCAAGTTATGCTCAGAAACACTGTTTAGAGCGCTTACAGCGCCAGCAAAACGCTGTTTTGAACGCCTTAATGCAAGACTTACTACTTGTTAGAAAATGGATGTGTAACATTACAAACATGATAAAACAGCTTGTTATCACATCCAAACACTGTTTTAGAACAAAATATGAGTTTTCAGTTCATTCTTCAAAAGTTGCACTTTTGCTCCAAGTTATGCTCAGAAACACTGTTTAGAGCGCTTACAGCGCCAGCAAACGCTGTTTTGAACGCCTTAATGCAAGACTTACTACTGTTAGAAAATGGATGTGTAACATTACAAACATGATAAAACAGCTTGTTATCACATCCAAACACTGTTTTCATTCAAAATATGAGTTTTCTTTTCATTCCTCAAAAGTTGCACTTTTGCCACAAGTTATGCTCAGAAACACTGTTTTAGAGCGCTTACAGCGCCAGCAAACGCTGTTTTGAACGCCTTAATACAAGACTTACTACTTGTTTGGAAATGCATGTGTAACATTACAAACATGATAAAACAGCTTGTTATCACATCCAAACACTGTTTTAGAACAAAATATGAGTTTTTCAGTTCATTTCTTCAAAAGTTGCACTTTTGCTCCAAGTTATGCTCAGAAACACTGTTTAGAGCGCTTACAGCGCCAGCAAACGCTGTTTTGAACGCCTTAATGCAAGACTTACTACTTGTTAGAAAATGGATGTGTAACATTACAAACATGATAAAACAGCTTGTTATCACATCCAAACACTGTTTTCATTCAAAATATGAGTTTTCTTTTCATTCTTCAAAAGTTGCACTTTTGCCACAAGTTATGCTCAGAAACACTGTTTAGAGCGCTTACAGCGCCAGCAAACGCTGTTTTGAACGCCTTAATGCAAGCCTTACCTACTTGTTAGGAAATGCATGTGTAACCTTACAAACATGATAAAACAGCTTGTTATCACATCCAAACACTGTTTTAGAACAAAATATGAGTTTTCAGTTCATTCTTCAAAAGTTGCACTTTTGCTGCAAGTTATGCTCAGAAACACTGTTTAGAGCTCTTACAACGCCAGCAAACGCTGTTTTGAACGCCTTAATGCAAGCCTTACCTACTTGTTAGGAAATGCATGTGTAACCTTACAAACATGATAAAACAGCTTGTTATCACATCCAAACACTGTTTTAGAACAAAATATGAGTTTTCAGTTCATTCTTCAAAAGTTGCACTTTTGCTCCAAGTTATGCTCAGAAACACTGTTTAGAGCTCTTACAACGCCAGCAAACGCTGTTTTGAACGCCTTAATGCAAGCCTTACCTACTTGTTAGGAAATGCATGTGTAACCTTACAAACATGATAAAACAGCTTGTTATCACATCCAAACACTGTTTTAGAACAAAATATGAGTTTTCAGTTCATTCTTCAAAAGTTGCACTTTTGCTCCAAGTTATGCTCAGAAACACTGTTTAGAGCGCTTACAGCGCCAGCAAACGCGCTGTTTTGAACGCCTTAATACAAGACTTACTACTTGTTTGGAAATGCATGTGTAACATTACAAACATGATAAAACAGCTTGTTTATCACATCCAAACACTGTTTTAGAACAAAATATGAGTTTTCAGTTCATTCTTCAAAAGTTGCACTTTTGCTCCAAGTTATGCTCAGAAACACTGTTTAGAGCGCTTACAGCGCCAGCAAACGCTGTTTTGAACGCCTTAATGCAAGACTTACTACTTGTTAGAAAATGGATGTGTAACATTACAAACATGATAAAACAGCTTGTTATCACATCCAAACACTGTTTTCATTCAAAATATGAGTTTTCTTTTCATTCTTCAAAAGTTGCACTTTTGCCACAAGTTATGCTCAGAAACACATGTTTTGAGCTCTTACAACGCCAGCAAACGCTGTTTTGAACGCCTTAATGCAAGCCTTACCTACTTGTTAGGAAATGCATGTGTAACCTTACAAACATGTTAAAACAGCTTGTTATCACATCCAAACACTGTTTTAGAACAAAATATGAGTTTTCAGTTCATTCTTCAAAAGTTGCACTTTTGCTCCAAGTTATGCTCAGAAACACTGTTTAGAGCGCTTACAGCGCCAGCAAACGCTGTTTTGAACGCCTTAATGCAAGACTTACTACTTGTTAGAAAATGGATGTGTAACATTACAAACATGATAAAACAGCTTGTTATCACATCCAAACACTGTTTTCATTCAAAATATGAGTTTTCTTTTCATTCTTCAAAAGTTGCACTTTTGCCACAAGTTATGCTCAGAAACACTGTTTAAGAGCTCTTACAACGCCAGCAAACGCTGTTTTGAACGCCTTAATGCAAGCCTTACCTACTTGTTAGGAAATGCATGTGTAACCTTACAAACATGTTAAAACAGCTTGTTATCACATCCAAACACTGTTTTAGAACAAAATATGAGTTTTCAGTTCATTCTTCAAAAGTTGCACTTTTGCTCCAAGTTATGCTCAGAAACACTGTTTAGAGCGCTTACAGCGCCAGCAAACGCTGTTTTGAACGCCTTAATGCAAGACTTACTACTTGTTAGAAAATGGATGTGTAACATTACAAACATGATAAAACAGCTTGTTATCACATCCAAACACTGTTTTCATTCAAAATATGAGTTTTCTTTTCATTCCTCAAAAGTTGCACTTTTGCCACAAGTTATGCTCAGAAACACTGTTTAGAGCGCTTACAGCGCCAGCAAACGCTGTTTTGAACGCCTTAATACAAGACTTACTACTTGTTTGGAAATGCATGTGTAACATTACAAACATGATAAAACAGCTTGTTATCACATCCAAACACTGTTTTAGAACAAAATATGAGTTTTCAGGTTCATTCTTCAAAAGTTGCACTTTTGCTCCAAGTTATGCTCAGAAACACTGTTTAGAGCGCTTACAGCGCCAGCAAACGCTGTTTTGAACGCCTTAATGCAAGCCTTACCTACTTGTTAGGAAATGCATGTGTAACCTTACAAACATGATAAAACAGCTTGTTATCACATCCAAACACTGTTTTAGAACAAAATATGAGTTTTCAGTTCATTCTTCAAAAGTTGCACTTTTGCTCCAAGTTATGCTCAGAAAACACTGTTTAGAGCTCTTACAACGCCAGCAAACGCTGTTTTGAACGCCTTAATGCAAGCCTTACCTACTTGTTAGGAAATGCATGTGTAACCTTACAAACATGATAAAACAGCTTGTTATCACATCCAAACACTGTTTTAGAACAAAATATGAGTTTTCAGTTCATTCTTCAAAAGTTGCACTTTTGCTCCAAGTTATGCTCAGAAACACTGTTTAGAGCGCTTACAGCGCCAGCAAACGCTGTTTTGAACGCCTTAATGCAAGACTTACTACTTGTTAGAAAATGGATGTGTAACATTACAAACATGATAAAACAGCTTGTTATCACATCCAAACACTGTTTTCATTCAAAATATGAGTTTTTCTTTTCATTCCTCAAAAGTTGCACTTTTGCCACAAGTTATGCTCAGAAACACTGTTTAGAGCGCTTACAGCGCCAGCAAACGCTGTTTTTGAACGCCTTAATACAAGACTTACTACTTGTTTGGAAATGCATGTGTAACATTACAAACATGATAAAACAGCTTGTTATCACATCCAAACACTGTTTTAGAACAAAATATGAGTTTTCAGTTCATTCTTCAAAAGTTGCACTTTTGCTCCAAGTTATGCTCAGAAACACTGTTTAGAGCGCTTACAGCGCCAGCAAACGCTGTTTTGAACGCCTTAATGCAAGACTTACTACTTGTTAGAAAATGGATGTGTAACATTACAAACATGATAAAACAGCTTGTTATCACATCCAAACACTGTTTTCATTCAAAATATGAGTTTTCTTTTCATTCTTCAAAAGTTGCACTTTTGCCACAAGTTATGCTCAGAAACACTGTTTAGAGCTCTTACAACGCCAGCAAACGCTGTTTTGAACGCCTTAATGCAAGCCTTACCTACTTGTTAGGAAATGCATGTGTAACCTTACAAACATGTTAAAACAGCTTGTTATCACATCCAAACACTGTTTTAGAACAAAATATGAGTTTTCAGTTCATTCTTCAAAAGTTGCACTTTTGCTCCAAGTTATGCTCAGAAACACTGTTTAGAGCGCTTACAGCGCCAGCAAACGCTGTTTTGAAACGCCTTAATGCAAGACTTACTACTTGTTAGAAAATGGATGTGTAACATTACAAACATGATAAAACAGCTTGTTATCACATCCAAACACTGTTTTCATTCAAAATATGAGTTTTCTTTTCATTCCTCAAAAGTTGCACTTTTGCCACAAGTTATGCTCAGAAACACTGTTTAGAGCGCTTACAGCGCCAGCAAACGCTGTTTTGAACGCCTTAATGCAAGCCTTACCTACTTGTTAGGAAATGCATGTGTAACCTTACAAACATGATAAAACAGCTTGTTATCACATCCAAACACTGTTTTAGAACAAAATATGAGTTTTCAGTTCATTCTTCAAAAGTTGCACTTTTGCTGCAAGTTATGCTCAGAAACACTGTTTAGAGCTCTTACAACGCCAGCAAACGCTGTTTTGAACGCCTTAATGCAAGCCTTACCTACTTGTTAGGAAATGCATGTGTAACCTTACAAACATGATAAAACAGCTTGTTATCACATCCAAACACTGTTTTAGAACAAAATATGAGTTTTCAGTTCATTCTTCAAAAGTTGCACTTTTGCTCCAAGTTATGCTCAGAAACACTGTTTAGAGCTCTTACAACGCCAGCAAAACGCTGTTTTGAAACGCCTTAATGCAAGCCTTACCTACTTGTTAGGAAATGCATGTGTAACCTTACAAACATGATAAAACAGCTTGTTATCACATCCAAACACTGTTTTAGAACAAAATATGAGTTTTCAGTTCATTCTTCAAAAGTTGCACTTTTGCTCCAAGTTATGCTCAGAAACACTGTTTAGAGCGCTTACAGCGCCAGCAAACGCTGTTTTGAACGCCTTAATGCAAGACTTACTACTTGTTAGAAAATGGATGTGTAACATTACAAACATGATAAAACAGCTTGTTATCACATCCAAACACTGTTTTCATTCAAAATATGAGTTTTCTTTTCATTCTTCAAAAGTTGCACTTTTGCCACAAGTTATGCTCAGAAACACTGTTTAGAGCTCTTACAACGCCAGCAAACGCTGTTTTGAACGCCTTAATGCAAGCCTTACTTACTTGTTAGGAAATGCATGTGTAACCTTACAAACATGATAAAACAGCTTGTTATCACATCCAAACACTGTTTTAGAACAAAATATGAGTTTTCAGTTCATTCTTCAAAAGTTGCACTTTTGCTGCAAGTTATGCTCAGAAACACTGTTTAGAGCTCTTACAACGCCAGCAAACGCTGTTTTGAACGCCTTAATGCAAGCCTTACCTACTTGTTAGGAAATGCATGTGTAAACCTTACAAACATGATAAAACAGCTTGTTATCACATCCAAACACTGTTTTAGAACAAAATATGAGTTTTCAGTTCATTCTTCAAAAGTTGCACTTTTGCTCCAAGTTATGCTCAGAAACACTGTTTAGAGCGCTTACAGCGCCAGCAAACGCTGTTTTGAACGCCTTAATGCAAGACTTACTACTTGTTAGAAAATGGATGTGTAACATTACAAACATGATAAAACAGCTTGTTATCACATCCAAACACTGTTTTAGAACAAAATATGAGTTTTCAGTTCATTCTTCAAAAGTTGCACTTTTGCTGCAAGTTATGCTCAGAAACACTGTTTAGAGCTCTTACAACGCCAGCAAACGCTGTTTTGAACGCTTAATGCAAGCCTTACCTACTTGTTAGGAAATGCATGTGTAACCTTACAAACATGATAAAACAGCTTGTTATCACATCCAAACACTGTTTTAGAACAAAATATGAGTTTTCAGTTCATTCTTCAAAAGTTGCACTTTTGCTCCAAGTTATGCTCAGAAACACTGTTTAGAGCGCTTACAGCGCCAGCAAACGCTGTTTTGAACGCCTTAATGCAAGACTTACTACTTGTTAGAAAATGGATGTGTAACATTACAAACATGATAAAACAGCTTGTTATCACATCCAAACACTGTTTTAGAACAAAATATGAGTTTTCAGTTCATTCTTCAAAAGTTGCACTTTTGCTCCAAGTTATGCTCAGAAACACTGTTTTAGAGCGCTTACAGCGCCAGCAAACGCTGTTTTGAACGCCTTAATGCAAGACTTACTACTTGTTAGAAAATGGATGTGTAACATTACAAACATGATAAAACAGCTTGTTATCACATCCAAACACTGTTTTAGAACAAAATATGAGTTTTCAGTTCATTCTTCAAAAGTTGCACTTTTGCTCCAAGTTATGCTCAGAAACACTGTTTAGAGCGCTTACAGCGCCAGCAAACGCTGTTTTGAACGCCTTAATGCAAGACTTACTACTTGTTAGAAAATGGATGTGTAACATTACAAACATGATAAAACAGCTTGTTATCACATCCAAACACTGTTTTCATTCAAAATATGAGTTTTCTTTTCATTCCTCAAAAGTTGCACTTTTGCCACAAGTTTGCTCAGAAACACTGTTTAGAGCGCTTACAGCGCCAGCAAACGCTGTTTTGAACGCCTTAATACAAGACTTACTACTTGTTTGGAAATGCATGTGTAACATTACAAACATGATAAAACAGCTTGTTATCACATCCAAACACTGTTTTAGAACAAAATATGAGTTTTCAGTTCATTCTTCAAAAGTTGCACTTTTGCTCCAAGTTATGCTCAGAAACACTGTTTAGAGCGCTTACAGCGCCAGCAAACGCTGTTTTGAACGCCTTAATGCAAGCCTTACCTACTTGTTAGGAAATGCATGTGTAACCTTACAAACATGATAAAACAGCTTGTTATCACATCCAAACACTGTTTTAGAACAAAATATGAGTTTTCAGTTCATTCTTCAAAAGTTGCACTTTTGCTCCAAGTTATGCTCAGAAACACTGTTTAGAGCTCTTACAACGCCAGCAAACGCTGTTTTGAACGCCTTAATGCAAGCCTTACCTACTTGTTAGGAAATGCATGTGTAACCTTACAAACATGATAAAACAGCTTGTTATCACATCCAAACACTGTTTTAGAACAAAATATGAGTTTTCAGTTCATTCTTCAAAAGTTGCACTTTTGCTCCAAGTTTATGCTCAGAAACACTGTTTAGAGCGCTTACAGCGCCAGCAAACGCTGTTTTGAACGCCTTAATGCAAGACTTACTACTTGTTAGAAAATGGATGTGTAACATTACAAACATGATAAAACAGCTTGTTATCACATCCAAACACTGTTTTCATTCAAAATATGAGTTTTCTTTTCATTCCTCAAAAGTTGCACTTTTGCCACAAGTTATGCTCAGAAACACTGTTAGAGCGCTTACAGCGCCAGCAAACGCTGTTTTGAACGCCTTAATGCAAGCCTTACCTACTTGTTAGGAAATGCATGTGTAACCTTACAAACATGATAAAACAGCTTGTTATCACATCCAAACACTGTTTTAGAACAAAATATGAGTTTTCAGTTCATTCTTCAAAAGTTGCACTTTTGCTCCAAGTTATGCTCAGAAACACTGTTTAGAGCTCTTACACACGCCAGCAAAACGCTGTTTTGAACGCCTTAATGCAAGCCTTACCTACTTGTTAGGAAATGCATGTGTAACATTACAAACATGATAAAACAGCTTGTTATCACATCCAAACACTGTTTTAGAACAAAATATGAGTTTTCAGTTCATGTCTTCAAAAGTTGCACTTTTGCTCCAAGTTATGCTCAGAAACACTGTTTAGAGCGCTACAGCGCCAGCAAACGCTGTTTTGAACGCCTTAATGCAAGACTTACTACTGTTAGAAAATGGATGTGTAACATTACAAACATGATAAAACAGCTTGTTATCACATCC
>NW_027507347.1:0-47358 GCF_052324685.1 Brachyhypopomus gauderio | reverse complement strand
TGTAATGTTACACATGCATTTCCAAACAAGTAGTAAGTCTTGTATTAAGGCGTTCAAAACAGCGTTTGCTGGCGCTGTAAGCGCTCTAAAAACGTGTTTCTGAGCATAACTTGGAGCAAAAGTGCAACTTTTGAAGAATGAACTGAAAACTCATATTTTGTTCCAAAAACAGTGTTTGGATGTGATAACAAGCTGTTTTATCATGTTTGTAATGTTACACATGCATTTCCAAACAAGTAGTAAGTCTTGTATTAAGGCGTTCAAAACAGCGTTTGCTGGCGCTGTAAGCGCTCTAAACAGTGTTTCTGAGCATAACTTGGAGCAAAAGTGCAACTTTTGAAGAATGAACTGAAAACTCATATTTTGTTCCAAAACAGTGTTTGGATGTTGATAACAAGCTGTTTTATCATGTTTGTAATGTTACACATGCATTTCCAAACAAGTAGTAAGTCTTGTATTAAGGCGTTCAAAACAGCGTTTGCTGGCGCTGTAAGCGCTCTAAACAGTGTTTCTGAGCATAACTTGTGGCAAAAGTGCAACTTTTGAAGAATGAACTGAAAACTCATATTTTGTTCCAAAACAGTGTTTAGATGTGATAACAAGCTGTTTTATCATGTTTGTAATGTTACACATGCATTTCCAAACAAGTAGTAAGTCTTGTATTAAGGCGTTCAAAACAGCGTTTGCTGCGCTGTAAGCGCTCTAAACAGTGTTTCTGAGCATAACTTGGAGCAAAAGTGCAACTTTTGAAGAATGAACTGAAAACTCATATTTGTTCCCAAAACATGCATTTCCTAACAAGTAGTAAGTCTTGCATTAAGGCGTTCAAAACAGCGTTTGCTGGCGCTGTAAGCGCTCTAAACAGTGTTTCTGAGCATAACTTGTGGCAAAAGTGCAACTTTTGAAGAATGAACTGAAAACTCATATTTTGTTCCAAAACAGTGTTTGGATGTGATAACAAGCTGTTTTATCATGTTTGTAATGTTACACATGCATTTCCAAACAAGTAGTAAGTCTTGTATTAAGGCGTTCAAAACAGCGTTTGCTGGCGCTGTAAGCGCTCTAAACAGTGTTTCTGAGCATAACTTGTGGCAAAAGTGCAACTTTTGAAGAATGAACTGAAAACTCATATTTTGTTCCAAAACAGTGTTTGGATGTGATAACAAGCTGTTTTATCATGTTTGTAATGTTACACATGCATTTCCAACAAGTAGTAAGTCTTGTATTAAGGCGTTCAAAACAGCGTTTGATGGCGTTGTAAGTGCTTTAAACAGTGTTTCTGAGCATAACTTGTGGCAAAAGTGCAACTTTTGAAGAATGAACTGACAACTCATATTTTGTTTCAAAACAGTGTTTGGATGTGATAAGCTGTTTTATCATGTTTGTAATGTTACACATGTATTTCCAAACAAGTAGTAAGTCTTGCATTAAGGCGTTCAAAACAGCGTTTGCTGGCGCTGTAAGCGCTCTAAACAGTGTTTCTGAGCATAACTTGGGGCAAAAGTGCAACTTTTGAAGAGGAACTGAAAACTCATATTTTGTTCCAAAACATGCATTTCCTAACAAGTAGTAAGTCTTGCATTAAGGCGTTCAAAACAGCGTTTGCTGGCGCTGTAAGCGCTCTAAACAGTGTTTCTGAGCATAACTTGTGGCAAAAGTGCAACTTTTGAAGAATGAACTGAAAACTCATATTTTGTTCCAAAACAGTGTTTGGATGTGATAACAAGCTGTTTTATCATGTTTGTAATGTTACACATGCATTTCCAAACAAGTAGTAAGTCTTGTATTAAGGCGTTCAAAACAGCGTTTGCTGGCGCTGTAAGCGCTCTAAACAGTGTTTCTGAGCATAACTTGTGGCAAAAGTGCAACTTTTGAAGAATGAACTGAAAACTCATATTTTGTTCCAAAACAGTGTTTGGATGTGATAACAAGCTGTTTTATCATGTTTGTAATGTTACACATGCATTTCCAAACAAGTAGTAAGTCTTGTATTAAGGCGTTCAAAACAGCGTTTGCTGGCGCTGTAAGCGCTCTAAACAGTGTTTCTGAGCATAACTTGGAGCAAAAGTGCAACTTTTGAAGAATGAACTGAAAACTCATATTTTGAATGAAAACAGTGTTTGGATGTGATAACAAGCTGTTTTATCATGTTTGTAATGTTACACATGCATTTCCATACAAGTAGTAAGGCTTGCATTAAGGCGTTCAAAACAGCGTTTGCTGGCGTTGTAAGAGCTCTAAACAGTGTTTCTGAGCATAACTTGTGGCAAAAGTGCAACTTTTGAAGAATGAACTGAAAACTCATATTTTGTTCCAAAACAGTGTTTGGATGTGATAACAAGCTGTTTTATCATGTTTGTAATGTTACACATGCATTTCCAAACAAGTAGTAAGTCTTGTATTAAGGCGTTCAAAACAGCGTTTGATGGCGTTGTAAGTGCTTTAAACAGTGTTTCTGAGCATAACTTGTGGCAAAAGTGCAACTTTTGAAGAATGAACTGACAACTCATATTTTGTTTCAAAACAGTGTTTGGATGTGATAAGCTGTTTTATCATGTTTGTAATGTTACACATGCATTTCCAAACAAGTAGTAAGTCTTGCATTAAGGCGTTCAAAACAGCGTTTGCTGGCGCTGTAAGCGCTCTAAACAGTGTTTCTGAGCATAACTTGTGGCAAAAGTGCAACTTTTGAAGAATGAACTGAAAACTCATATTTTGTTCCAAAACAGTGTTTTGGATGTGATAACAAGCTGTTTTATCATGTTTGTAATGTTACACATGCATTTCCAAACAAGTAGTAAGTCTTGTATTAAGGCGTTCAAAACAGCGTTTGCGGGCGTTGTAAGAGCTCTAAACAGTGTTTCTGAGCATAACTTGTGGCAAAAGTGCAACTTTTGAAGAATGAAAAGAAAACTCATATTTTGGTTCAAAACAGTGTTTGGATGTGATAACAAGCTGTTTTATCATGTTTGTAATGTTACACATGCATTTCCAAACAAGTAGTAAGTCTTGTATTAAGGCGTTCAAAACAGCGTTTGCTGGTGCTGTAAGCGCTCTAAACAGTGTTTCTGAGCATAACTTGGAGCAAAAGTGCAACTTTTGAAGAATGAACTGAAAACTCATATTTTGTTCTAAAACAGTGTTTGGATGTGATAACAAGCTGTTTTATCATGTTTGTAATGTTACACATGCATTTCCAAACAAGTAGTAAGTCTTGTATTAAGGCGTTCAAAACAGCGTTTGCTGGCGCTGTAAGCGCTCTAAACAGTGTTTCTGAGCATAAGTTGTGGCAAAAGTGCAACTTTTGAAGAATGAAAAGAAAACTCATATTTTGGTTGAAAACAGTGTTTGGATGTGATAACAAGCTGTTTTATCATGTTTGTAATGTTACACATGCATTTCCAAACAAGTAGTAAGTCTTGTATTAAGGCGTTCAAAACAGCGTTTGCTGGCGCTGTAAGCGCTCTAAACAGTGTTTCTGAGCATAACTTGGAGCAAAAGTGCAACTTTTGAAGAATGAACTGAAAACTCATATTTTGTTTCAAAACAGTGTTTGGATGTGATAACAAGCTGTTTTATCATGTTTGTAATGTTACACATGCATTTCCAAAACAAGTAGTAAGTCTTGTATTAAGGCGTTCAAAACAGCGTTTGCTGGCGCTGTAAGCGCTCTAAACAGTGTTTCTGAGCATAACTTGTGGCAAAAGTGCAACTTTTGAAGAATGAACTGAAAACTCATATTTTGTTCCAAAACAGTGTTTTGGATGTGATAACAAGCTGTTTTATCATGTTTGTAATGTTACACATGCATTTCCAAACAAGTAGTAAGTCTTGTATTAAGGCGTTCAAAACAGCGTTTGCTGGCGCTGTAAGCGCTCTAAACAGTGTTTCTGAGCATAACTTGGAGCAAAAGTGCAACTTTTGAAGAATGAACTGAAAACTCATATTTTGTTCCAAAACAGTGTTTGGATGTGATAACAAGCTGTTTTATCATGTTTGTAATGTTACACATGCATTTCCAAACAAGTAGTAAGTCTTGTATTAAGGCGTTCAAAACAGCGTTTGCTGGCGCTGTAAGCGCTCTAAACAGTGTTTCTGAGCATAACTTGGAGCAAAAGTGCAATTTTTGAAGAATGAACTGAAAACTCATATTTTGTTCCAAAACAGTGTTTGGATGTGATAACAAGCTGTTTTATCATGTTTGTAATGTTACACATGCATTTCCAAACAAGTAGTAAGTCTTGTATTAAGGCGTTCAAAACAGCGTTTGCTGGCGCTGTAAGCGCTCTAAACAGTGTTTCTGAGCATAACTTGGAGCAAAAGTGCAACTTTTGAAGAATGAACTGAAAACTCATATTTTGTTCCAAAACAGTGTTTGGATGTGATAACAAGCTGTTTTATCATGTTTGTAATGTTACACATGCATTTCCAAACAAGTAGTAAGTCTTGTATTAAGGCGTTCAAAATAGCGTTTGCTGGCGCTGTAAGCGCTCTAAACAGTGTTTCTGAGCATAACTTGTGGCAAAAGTGCCAACTTTTGAAGAATGAACTGAAAACTCATATTTTGTTCCAAAACAGTGTTTGGATGTGATAACAAGCTGTTTTATCATGTTTGTAATGTTACACATGCATTTCCAAACAAGTAGTAAGTCTTGTATTAAGGCGTTCAAAACAGCGTTTGCTGGCGCTGTAAGCGCTCTAAAACGTGTTTCTGAGCATAACTTGGAGCAAAAGTGCAACTTTTGAAGAATGAACTGAAAACTCATATTTTGTTCCAAAACAGTGTTTGGATGTGATAACAAGCTGTTTTATCATGTTTGTAATGTTACACATGCATTTCCAAACAAGTAGTAAGTCTTGTATTAAGGCGTTCAAAACAGCGTTTGCTGGCGCTGTAAGCGCTCTAAACAGTGTTTCTGAGCATAACTTGGAGCAAAAGTGCAACTTTTGAAGAATGAACTGAAAACTCATATTTTGTTCCAAAACAGTGTTTGGATGTGATAACAAGCTGTTTTATCATGTTTTGTAATGTTACACATGCATTTCCAAACAAGTAGTAAGTCTTGTATTAAGGCGTTCAAAACAGCGTTTGCTGGCGCTGTAAGCGCTCTAAACAGTGTTTCTGAGCATAACTTGTGGCAAAAGTGCAACTTTTGAAGAATGAACTGAAAAACTCATATTTTGTTCCAAAACAGTGTTTAGATGTGATAACAAGCTGTTTTATCATGTTTGTAATGTTACACATGCATTTCCAAACAAGTAGTAAGTCTTGTATTAAGGCGTTCAAAACAGCGTTTGCTGGCGCTGTAAGCGCTCTAAACAGTGTTTCTGAGCATAACTTGGAGCAAAAGTGCAACTTTTGAAGAATGAACTGAAAACTCATATTTTGTTCCAAAACATGCATTTCCTAACAAGTAGTAAGTCTTGCATTAAGGCGTTCAAAACAGCGTTTGCTGGCGCTGTAAGCGCTCTAAACAGTGTTTCTGAGCATAACTTGTGGCAAAAGTGCAACTTTTGAGAATGAACTGAAAACTCATATTTTTGTTCCAAAACAGTGTTTGGATGTGATAACAAGCTGTTTTATCATGTTTGTAATGTTACACATGCATTTCCAAACAAGTAGTAAGTCTTGTATTAAGGCGTTCAAAACAGCGTTTGCTGGCGCTGTAAGCGCTCTAAACAGTGTTTCTGAGCATAACTTGTGGCAAAAGTGCAACTTTTGAAGAATGAACTGAAAACTCATATTTTGTTCCAAAACAGTGTTTGGATGTGATAACAAGCTGTTTTATCATGTTTGTAATGTTACACATGCATTTCCAAACAAGTAGTAAGTCTTGTATTAAGGCGTTCAAAACAGCGTTTGCTGGCGCTGTAAGCGCTCTAAACAGTGTTTCTGAGCATAACTTGGAGCAAAAGTGCAACTTTTGAAGAATGAACTGAAAACTCATATTTTGAATGAAAACAGTGTTTGGATGTGATAACAAGCTGTTTTATCATGTTTGTAATGTTACACATGCATTTCCATACAAGTAGTAAGGCTTGCATTAAGGCGTTCAAAACAGCGTTTGCTGGCGTTTGTAAGAGCTCTAAACAGTGTTTCTGAGCATAACTTGTGGCAAAAGTGCAACTTTTGAAGAATGAACTGAAAACTCATATTTTGTTCCAAAACAGTGTTTGGATGTGATAACAAGCTGTTTTATCATGTTTGTAATGTTACACATGCATTTCCAAACAAGTAGTAAGTCTTGTATTAAGGCGTTCAAAACAGCGTTTGCTGGCGCTGTAAGCGCTCTAAAAACGTGTTTCTGAGCATAACTTGGAGCAAAAGTGCAACTTTTGAAGAATGAACTGAAAACTCATATTTTGTTCCAAAACAGTGTTTGGATGTGATAACAAGCTGTTTTATCATGTTTGTAATGTTACACATGCATTTCCAAACAAGTAGTAAGTCTTGTATTAAGGCGTTCAAAACAGCGTTTGCTGGCGCTGTAAGCGCTCTAAACAGTGTTTCTGAGCATAACTTGGAGCAAAAGTGCAACGTTTGAAGAATGAACTGAAAACTCATATTTTGTTCCAAAACAGTGTTTGGATGTGATAACAAGCTGTTTTATCATGTTTGTAATGTTACACATGCATTTCCAAACAAGTAGTAAGTCTTGTATTAAGGCGTTCAAAACAGCGTTTGCTGGCGCTGTAAGCGCTCTAAACAGTGTTTCTGAGCATAACTTGGAGCAAAAGTGCAACTTTGAAGAATGAACTGAAAACTCATATTTTGTTCCAAAACAGTGTTTGGATGTGATAACAAGCTGTTTTATCATGTTTGTAATGTTACACATGCATTTCCAAACAAGTAGTAAGTCTTGTATTAAGGCGTTCAAAACAGCGTTTGCTGGCGCTGTAAGCGCTCTAAACAGTGTTTCTGAGCATAACTTGTGGCAAAAGTGCAACTTTTGAAGAATGAACTGAAAACTCATATTTTGTTCCAAAACAGTGTTTAGATGTGATAACAAGCTGTTTTATCATGTTTGTAATGTTACACATGCATTTCCAAACAAGTAGTAAGTCTTGTATTAAGGCGTTCAAAACAGCGTTTGCTGGCGCTGTAAGCGCTCTAAACAGTGTTTCTGAGCATAACTTGGAGCAAAAGTGCAACTTTTGAAGAATGAACTGAAAACTCATATTTTGAATGAAAACAGTGTTTGGATGTGATAACAAGCTGTTTTATCATGTTTGTAATGTTACACATGCATTTCCATACAAGTAGTAAGGCTTGCATTAAGGCGTTCAAAACAGCGTTTGCTGGCGTTGTAAGAGCTCTAAACAGTGTTTCTGAGCATAACTTGTGGCAAAAGTGCAACTTTTGAAGAATGAACTGAAAACTCATATTTTGTTCCAAAACAGTGTTTGGATGTGATAACAAGCTGTTTTATCATGTTTGTAATGTTACACATGCATTTCCAAACAAGTAGTAAGTCTTGTATTAAGGCGTTCAAAACAGCGTTTGCTGGCGCTGTAAGCGCTCTAAACAGTGTTTCTGAGCATAACTTGGAGCAAAAGTGCAACTTTTGAAGAATGAACTGAAAACTCATATTTTGTTCCAAAACAGTGTTTGGATGTGATAACAAGCTGTTTTATCATGTTTGTAATGTTACACATGCATTTCCAAACAAGTAGTAAGTCTTGTATTAAGGCGTTCAAAACAGCGTTTGCTGGCGCTGTAAGCGCTCTAAACAGTGTTTCTGAGCATAATTTGTGGCAAAAGTGCAACTTTTGAAGAATGAACTGAAAACTCATATTTTGTTCCAAAACAGTGTTTGGATGTGATAACAAGCTGTTTTATCATGTTTGTAATGTTACACATGCATTTCCAAACAAGTAGTAAGTCTTGTATTAAGGCGTTCAAAACAGCGTTTGCTGGCGCTGTAAGCGCTCTAAAACGTGTTTCTGAGCATAACTTGGAGCAAAAGTGCAACTTTTGAAGAATGAACTGAAAACTCATATTTTGTTCCAAAACAGTGTTTGGATGTGATAACAAGCTGTTTTATCATGTTTGTAATGTTACACATGCATTTCCAAACAAGTAGTAAGTCTTGTATTAAGGCGTTCAAAACAGCGTTTGCTGGCGCTGTAAGCGCTCTAAACAGTGTTTCTGAGCATAACTTGGAGCAAAAGTGCAACTTTTGAAGAATGAACTGAAAACTCATATTTTGTTCCAAAACAGTGTTTGGATGTGATAACAAGCTGTTTTATCATGTTTGTAATGTTACACATGCATTTCCAAACAAGTAGTAAGTCTTGTATTAAGGCGTTTCAAAACAGCGTTTGCTGGCGCTGTAAGCGCTCTAAACAGTGTTTCTGAGCATAACTTGTGGCAAAAGTGCAACTTTTGAAGAATGAACTGAAAACTCATATTTTGTTCCAAAACAGTGTTTAGATGTGATAACAAGCTGTTTTATCATGTTTGTAATGTTACACATGCATTTCCAAACAAGTAGTAAGTCTTGTATTAAGGCGTTCAAAACAGCGTTTGCTGGCGCTCTTAAGCGCTCTAAACAGTGTTTCTGAGCATAACTTGGAGCAAAAAGTGCAACTTTTGAAGAATGAACTGAAAACTCATATTTTGTTCCAAAACATGCATTTCCTAACAAGTAGTAAGTCTTGCATTAAGGCGTTCAAAACAGCGTTTGCTGGCGCTGTAAGCGCTCTAAACAGTGTTTCTGAGCATAACTTGTGGCAAAAGTGCAACTTTTGAAGAATGAACTGAAAACTCATATTTTGTTCCAAAACAGTGTTTGGATGTGATAACAAGCTGTTTTATCATGTTTGTAATGTTACACATGCATTTCCAAACAAGTAGTAAGTCTTGTATTAAGGCGTTCAAAACAGCGTTTGCTGGCGCTGTAAGCGCTCTAAACAGTGTTTCTGAGCATAACTTGTGGCAAAAGTGCAACTTTTGAAGAATGAACTGAAAACTCATATTTTGTTCCAAAACAGTGTTTGGATGTGATAACAAGCTGTTTTATCATGTTTGTAATGTTACACATGCATTTCCAAACAAGTAGTAAGTCTTGTATTAAGGCGTTCAAAACAGCGTTTGCTGGCGCTGTAAGCGCTCTAAACAGTGTTTCTGAGCATAACTTGGAGCAAAAGTGCAACTTTTGAAGAATGAACTGAAAACTCATATTTTGAATGAAAACAGTGTTTGGATGTGATAACAAGCTGTTTTATCATGTTTGTAATGTTACACATGCATTTCCATACAAGTAGTAAGGCTTGCATTAAGGCGTTCAAAACAGCGTTTTGCTGGCGTTGTAAGAGCTCTAAACAGTGTTTCTGAGCATAACTTGTGGCAAAAGTGCAACTTTTGAAGAATGAACTGAAAACTCATATTTTGTTCCAAAACAGTGTTTGGATGTGATAACAAGCTGTTTTATCATGTTTGTAATGTTACACATGCATTTCCAAACAAGTAGTAAGTCTTGTATTAAGGCGTTCAAAACAGCGTTTGCTGGCGCTGTAAGCGCTCTAAAACGTGTTTCTGAGCATAACTTGGAGCAAAAGTGCAACTTTTGAAGAATGAACTGAAAACTCATATTTTGTTCCAAAACAGTGTTTGGATGTGATAACAAGCTGTTTTATTCATGTTTGTAACGTTACACATGCATTTCCAAACAAGTAGTAAGTCTTGTATTAAGGCGTTCAAAACAGCGTTTGCTGGCGCTGTAAGCGCTCTAAACAGTGTTTCTGAGCATAACTTGGAGCAAAAGTGCAACTTTTGAAGAATGAACTGAAAACTCATATTTTGTTCCAAAACAGTGTTTGGATGTGATAACAAGCTGTTTTATCATGTTTGTAATGTTACACATGCATTTCCAAACAAGTAGTAAGTCTTGTATTAAGGCGTTCAAAACAGCGTTTGCTGGCGCTGTAAGCGCTCTAAACAGTGTTTCTGAGCATAACTTGTGGCAAAAGTGCAACTTTTGAAGAATGAACTGAAAACTCATATTTTGTTCCAAAACAGTGTTTAGATGTGATAACAAGCTGTTTTATCATGTTTGTATGTTACACATGCATTTCCAAACAAGTAGTAAGTCTTGTATTAAGGCGTTTCAAAACAGCGTTTGCTGGCGCTGTAAGCGCTCTAAACAGTGTTTCTGAGCATAACTTGGAGCAAAAGTGCAACTTTTGAAGAATGAACTGAAAACTCATATTTTGTTCCAAAACATGCATTTCCTAACAAGTAGTAAGTCTTGCATTAAGGCGTTCAAAACAGCGTTTGCTGGCGCTGTAAGCGCTCTAAACAGTGTTTCTGAGCATAACTTGTGGCAAAAGTGCAACTTTTGAAGAATGAACTGAAAACTCATATTTTGTTCCAAAACAGTGTTTGGATGTGATAACAAGCTGTTTTATCATGTTTGTAATGTTACACATGCATTTCCATACAAGTAGTAAGGCTTGCATTAAGGCGTTCAAAACAGCGTTTGCTGGCGTTGTAAGAGCTCTAAACAGTGTTTCTGAGCATAACTTGTGGCAAAAGTGCAACTTTTGAAGAATGAACTGAAAACTCATATTTTGTTCCAAAACAGTGTTTGGATGTGATAACAAGCTGTTTTATCATGTTTGTAATGTTACACATGCATTTCCAAACAAGTAGTAAGTCTTGTATTAAGGCGTTCAAAACAGCGTTTGCTGGCGCTGTAAGCGCTCTAAACAGTGTTTCTGAGCATAACTTGGAGCAAAAGTGCAACTTTTGAAGAATGAACTGAAAACTCATATTTTGTTCCAAAACAGTGTTTGGATGTGATAACAAGCTGTTTTATCATGTTTGTAATGTTACACATGCATTTCCAAACAAGTAGTAAGTCTTGTATTAAGGCGTTCAAAACAGCGTTTGCTGGCGCTGTAAGCGCTCTAAACAGTGTTTCTGAGCATAACTTGTGGCAAAAGTGCAACTTTTGAAGAATGAACTGAAAACTCATATTTTGTTCCAAAACAGTGTTTGGATGTGATAACAAGCTGTTTTATCATGTTTGTAATGTTACACATGCATTTCCAAACAAGTAGTAAGTCTTGTATTAAGGCGTTCAAAACAGCGTTTGCTGGCGCTGTAAGCGCTCTAAAACGTGTTTCTGAGCATAACTTGGAGCAAAAGTGCAACTTTTGAAGAATGAACTGAAAACTCATATTTTGTTCCAAAACAGTGTTTGGATGTGATAACAAGCTGTTTTATCATGTTTGTAATGTTACACATGCATTTCCAAACAAGTAGTAAGTCTTGTATTAAGGCGTTCAAAACAGCGTTTGCTGGCGCTGTAAGCGCTCTAAACAGTGTTTCTGAGCATAACTTGGAGCAAAAGTGCAAACTTTTGAAGAATGAACTGAAAACTCATATTTTGTTCCAAAACAGTGTTTGGATGTGATAACAAGCTGTTTTATCATGTTTGTAATGTTACACATGCATTTCCAAACAAGTAGTAAGTCTTGTATTAAGGCGTTCAAAACAGCGTTTGCTGGCGCTGTAAGCGCTCTAAACAGTGTTTCTGAGCATAACTTGTGGCAAAAGTGCAACTTTTGAAGAATGAACTGAAAACTCATATTTTGTTCCAAAACAGTGTTTGGATGTGATAACAAGCTGTTTTATCATGTTTGTAATGTTACACATGCATTTCCAAACAAGTAGTAAGTCTTGTATTAAGGCGTTCAAAATAGCGTTTGCTGGCGCTGTAAGCGCTCTAAACAGTGTTTCTGAGCATAACTTGTGGCAAAAGTGCAACTTTTGAAGAATGAACTGAAAACTCATATTTTGTTCCAAAACAGTGTTTGGATGTGATAACAAGCTGTTTTATCATGTTTGTAATGTTACACATGCATTTCCAAACAAGTAGTAAGTCTTGTATTAAGGCGTTCAAAACAGCGTTTGCTGGCGCTGTAAGCGCTCTAAACAGTGTTTCTGAGCATAACTTGTGGCAAAAGTGCAACTTTTGAAGAATGAACTGAAAACTCATATTTTGTTCCAAAACAGTGTTTGGATGTGATAACAAGCTGTTTTATCATGTTTGTAACGTTACACATGCATTTCCAAACAAGTAGTAAGTCTTGTATTAAGGCGTTCAAAACAGCGTTTGCTGGCGCTGTAAGCGCTCTAAACAGTGTTTCTGAGCATAACTTGGAGCAAAAGTGCAACTTTTGAAGAATGAACTGAAAACTCATATTTTGTTCCAAAACAGTGTTTGGATGTGATAACAAGCTGTTTTATCATGTTTGTAATGTTACACATGCATTTCCAAACAAGTAGTAAGTCTTGTATTAAGGCGTTCAAAACAGCGTTTGCTGGCGCTGTAAGCGCTCTAAACAGTGTTTCTGAGCATAACTTGTGGCAAAAGTGCAACTTTTGAAGAATGAACTGAAAACTCATATTTTGTTCCAAAACAGTGTTTAGATGTGATAACAAGCTGTTTTATCATGTTTGTAATGTTACACATGCATTTCCAAACAAGTAGTAAGTCTTGTATTAAGGCGTTCAAAACAGCGTTTTGCTGGCGCTGTAAGCGCTCTAAACAGTGTTTCTGAGCATAACTTGGAGCAAAAGTGCAACTTTTGAAGAATGAACTGAAAACTCATATTTTGTTCCAAAACATGCATTTCCTAACAAGTAGTAAGTCTTGCATTAAGGCGTTCAAAACAGCGTTTGCTGGCGCTGTAAGCGCTCTAAACAGTGTTTCTGAGCATAACTTGTGGCAAAAGTGCAACTTTTGAAGAATGAACTGAAAACTCATATTTTGTTCCAAAACAGTGTTTTGGATGTGATAACAAGCTGTTTTATCATGTTTGTAATGTTACACATGCATTTCCAAACAAGTAGTAAGTCTTGTATTAAGGCGTTCAAAACAGCGTTTGCTGGTGCTGTAAGCGCTCTAAACAGTGTTTTCTGAGCATAACTTGGAGCAAAAGTGCAACTTTTGAAGAATGAACTGAAAACTCATATTTTGTTCTAAAACAGTGTTTGGATGTGATAACAAGCTGTTTTATCATGTTTGTAATGTTACACATGCATTTCCAAACAAGTAGTAAGTCTTGTATTAAGGCGTTCAAAACAGCGTTTGCTGGCGCTGTAAGCGCTCTAAACAGTGTTTTCTGAGCATAAGTTGTGGCAAAAGTGCAACTTTTGAAGAATGAAAAGAAAACTCATATTTTGGTTGAAAACAGTGTTTGGATGTGATAACAAGCTGTTTTATCATGTTTGTAATGTTACACATGCATTTCCAAACAAGTAGTAAGTCTTGTATTAAGGCGTTCAAAACAGCGTTTGCTGGCGCTGTAAGCGCTCTAAACAGTGTTTCTGAGCATAACTTGGAGCAAAAGTGCAACTTTTGAAGAATGAACTGAAAACTCATATTTTGTTCCAAAACAGTGTTTGGATGTGATAACAAGCTGTTTTATCATGTTTGTAATGTTACACATGCATTTCCAAACAAGTAGTAAGTCTTGTATTAAGGCGTTCAAAACAGCGTTTGCTGGCGCTGTAAGCGCTCTAAACAGTGTTTCTGAGCATAACTTGGAGCAAAAGTGCAACTTTTGAAGAATGAACTGAAAACTCATATTTTGTTCCAAAACAGTGTTTGGATGTGATAACAAGCTGTTTTATCATGTTTGTAATGTTACACATGCATTTCCAAACAAGTAGTAAGTCTTGTATTAAGGCGTTCAAAACAGCGTTTGCTGGCGCTGTAAGCGCTCTAAACAGTGTTTCTGAGCATAACTTGTGGCAAAAGTGCAACTTTTGAAGAATGAACTGAAAACTCATATTTTGTTCCAAAACAGTGTTTGGATGTGATAACAAGCTGTTTTATCATGTTTGTAATGTTACACATGCATTTCCAAACAAGTAGTAAGTCTTGTATTAAGGCGTTCAAAACAGCGTTTGCTGGCGCTGTAAGCGCTCTAAACAGTGTTTCTGAGCATAACTTGGAGCAAAAGTGCAATTTTTGAAGAATGAACTGAAAACTCATATTTTGTTCCAAAACAGTGTTTGGATGTGATAACAAGCTGTTTTATCATGTTTGTAATGTTACACATGCATTTCCAAACAAGTAGTAAGTCTTGTATTAAGGCGTTCAAAACAGCGTTTGCTGGCGCTGTAAGCGCTCTAAACAGTGTTTCTGAGCATAACTTGGAGCAAAAGTGCAACTTTTGAAGAATGAACTGAAAACTCATATTTTGTTCCAAAACAGTGTTTGGATGTGATAACAAGCTGTTTTATCATGTTTGTAATGTTACACATGCATTTCCAAACAAGTAGTAAGTCTTGTATTAAGGCGTTCAAAATAGCGTTTGCTGGCGCTGTAAGCGCTCTAAACAGTGTTTCTGAGCATAACTTGTGGCAAAAGTGCAACTTTTGAAGAATGAACTGAAAACTCATATTTTGTTCCAAAACAGTGTTTGGATGTGATAACAAGCTGTTTTATCATGTTTGTAATGTTACACATGCATTTCCAAACAAGTAGTAAGTCTTGTATTAAGGCGTTCAAAACAGCGTTTGCTGGCGCTGTAAGCGCTCTAAAACGTGTTTCTGAGCATAACTTGGAGCAAAAGTGCAACTTTTGAAGAATGAACTGAAAACTCATATTTTGTTCCAAAACAGTGTTTGGATGTGATAACAAGCTGTTTTATCATGTTTGTAATGTTACACATGCATTTCCAAACAAGTAGTAAGTCTTGTATTAAGGCGTTCAAAACAGCGTTTGCTGGCGCTGTAAGCGCTCTAAACAGTGTTTCTGAGCATAACTTGGAGCAAAAGTGCAACTTTTGAAGAATGAACTGAAAACTCATATTTTGTTCCAAAACAGTGTTTGGATGTGATAACAAGCTGTTTTATCATGTTTGTAATGTTACACATGCATTTCCAAACAAGTAGTAAGTCTTGTATTAAGGCGTTCAAAACAGCGTTTGCTGGCGCTGTAAGCGCTCTAAACAGTGTTTCTGAGCATAACTTGTGGCAAAAGTGCAACTTTTGAAGAATGAACTGAAAACTCATATTTTGTTCCAAAACAGTGTTTGGATGTGATAACAAGCTGTTTTATCATGTTTGTAATGTTACACATGCATTTCCAAACAAGTAGTAAGTCTTGTATTAAGGCGTTCAAAACAGCGTTTGCTGGCGCTGTAAGCGCTCTAAACAGTGTTTCTGAGCATAACTTGGAGCAAAAGTGCAACTTTTGAAGAATGAACTGAAAACTCATATTTTGTTCCAAAACATGCATTTCCTAACAAGTAGTAAGTCTTGCATTAAGGCGTTCAAAACAGCGTTTGCTGGCGCTGTAAGCGCTCTAAACAGTGTTTCTGAGCATAACTTGTGGCAAAAGTGCAACTTTTGAAGAATGAACTGAAAACTCATATTTTGTTCCAAAACAGTGTTTGGATGTGATAACAAGCTGTTTTATCATGTTTGTAATGTTACACATGCATTTCCAAACAAGTAGTAAGTCTTGTATTAAGGCGTTCAAAACAGCGTTTGCTGGCGCTGTAAGCGCTCTAAACAGTGTTTCTGAGCATAACTTGTGGCAAAAGTGCAACTTTTGAAGAATGAACTGAAAACTCATATTTTGTTCCAAAACAGTGTTTGGATGTGATAACAAGCTGTTTTATCATGTTTGTAATGTTACACATGCATTTCCAAACAAGTAGTAAGTCTTGTATTAAGGCGTTCAAAACAGCGTTTGCTGGCGCTGTAAGCGCTCTAAACAGTGTTTCTGAGCATAACTTGGAGCAAAAGTGCAACTTTTGAAGAATGAACTGAAAACTCATATTTTGTTCCAAAACAGTGTTTGGATGTGATAACAAGCTGTTTTATCATGTTTGTAATGTTACACATGCATTTCCAAACAAGTAGTAAGTCTTGTATTAAGGCGTTCAAAACAGCGTTTGCTGGCGCTGTAAGCGCTCTAAACAGTGTTTCTGAGCATAACTTGGAGCAAAAGTGCAACTTTTGAAGAATGAACTGAAAACTCATATTTTGAATGAAAACAGTGTTTGGATGTGATAACAAGCTGTTTTATCATGTTTGTAATGTTACACATGCATTTCCATACAAGTAGTAAGGCTTGCATTAAGGCGTTCAAAACAGCGTTTGCTGGCGTTGTAAGAGCTCTAAACAGTGTTTCTGAGCATAACTTGGAGCAAAAGTGCAACTTTTGAAGAATGAACTGAAAACTCATATTTTGTTCCAAAACAGTGTTTGGATGTGATAACAAGCTGTTTTATCATGTTTGTAATGTTACACATGTATTTCCAAACAAGTAGTAAGTCTTGTATTAAGGCGTTCAAAATAGCGTTTGCTGGCGCTGTAAGCGCTCTAAACAGTGTTTCTGAGCATAACTTGTGGCAAAAGTGCAACTTTTGAAGAATGAACTGAAAACTCATATTTTGTTCCAAAACAGTGTTTGGATGTGATAACAAGCTGTTTTATCATGTTTGTAATGTTACACATGCATTTCCAAACAAGTAGTAAGTCTTGCATTAAGGCGTTCAAAACAACGTTTGCTGGCGCTGTAAGCGCTCTAAACAGTGTTTCTGAGCATAACTTCGGGCAAAAGTGCAACTTTTGAAGAATGAACTGAAAACTCATATTTTGTTTCAAAACAGTGTTTGGATGTGATAAGCTGTTTTATCATGTTTGTAAAGTTACACATGCATTTCCAAACAAGTAGTAAGTCTTGCATTAAGGCGTTCAAAACAGCGTTTGATGGCGTTGTAAGTGCTTTAAACAGTGTTTCTGAGCATAACTTGTAGCAAAAGTGCAACTTTTGAAGAATGAACTGACAACTCATATTTTGTTTCAAAACAGTGTTTGGATGTGATAAGCTGTTTTATCATGTTTGTAATGTTACACATGTATTTCCAAACAAGTAGTAAGTCTTGCATTAAGGCGTTCAAAACAGCGTTTGCTGGCGTTGTAAGCGCTCTAAACAGTGTTTCTGAGCATAACTTGGGGCAAAAGTGCAACTTTTGAAGAATGAACTGAAAACTCATATTTTGTTCCAAAACAGTGTTTGGATGTGATAACAAGCTGTTTTATCATGTTTGTAATGTTACACATGCATTTCCAAACAAGTAGTAAGTCTTGCATTAAGGCGTTCAAAACAACGTTTGCTGGCGCTGTAAGCGCTCTAAACAGTGTTTCTGAGCATAACTTGGGGCAAAAGTGCAACTTTTGAAGAATGAACTGAAAACTCATATTTTGTTTCAAAACAGTGTTTGGATGTGATAAGCTGTTTTATCATGTTTGTAAAGTTACACATGCATTTCCAAACAAGTAGTAAGTCTTGCATTAAGGCGTTCAAAACAGCGTTTGATGGCGTTGTAAGTGCTTTAAACAGTGTTTCTGAGCATAACTTGTGGCAAAAGTGCAACTTTTGAAGAATGAACTGACAACTCATATTTTGTTTCAAAACAGTGTTTGGATGTGATAAGCTGTTTTATCATGTTTGTAATGTTACACATGTATTTCCAAACAAGTAGTAAGTCTTGCATTAAGGCGTTCAAAACAGCGTTTGCTGGCGCTGTAAGCGCTCTAAACAGTGTTTCTGAGCATAACTTGGGGCAAAAGTGCAACTTTTGAAGAATGAACTGAAAACTCATATTTTGTTCCAAAACAGTGTTTGGATGTGATAACAAGCTGTTTTATCATGTTTGTAATGTTACACATGCATTTCCAAACAAGTAGTAAGTCTTGTATTAAGGCGTTCAAAATAGCGTTTGCTGGCGCTGTAAGCGCTCTAAACAGTGTTTCTGAGCATAACTTGTGGCAAAAGTGCAACTTTTGAAGAATGAACTGAAAACTCATATTTTGTTCCAAAACAGTGTTTGGATGTGATAACAAGCTGTTTTATCATGTTTGTAATGTTACACATGCATTTCCAAACAAGTAGTAAGTCTTGCATTAAGGCGTTCAAAACAACGTTTGCTGGCGCTGTAAGCGCTCTAAACAGTGTTTCTGAGCATAACTTGGGGCAAAAGTGCAACTTTTGAAGAATGAACTGAAAACTCATATTTTGTTTCAAAACAGTGTTTGGATGTGATAAGCTGTTTTATCATGTTTGTAAAGTTACACATGCATTTCCAAACAAGTAGTAAGTCTTGCATTAAGGCGTTCAAAACAGCGTTTGATGGCGTTGTAAGTGCTTTAAACAGTGTTTCTGAGCATAACTTGTGGCAAAAGTGCAACTTTTGAAGAATGAACTGACAACTCATATTTTGTTTCAAAACAGTGTTTGGATGTGATAAGCTGTTTTATCATGTTTGTAATGTTACACATGTATTTCCAAACAAGTAGTAAGTCTTGCATTAAGGCGTTCAAAACAGCGTTTGCTGGCGCTGTAAGCGCTCTAAACAGTGTTTCTGAGCATAACTTGGGGCAAAAGTGCAACTTTTGAAGAATGAACTGAAAACTCATATTTTGTTTTAAAACAGTGTTTGGATGTGATAACAAGCTGTTTTATCATGTTTGTAATGTTACACATGCATTTCCAAACAAGTAGTAAGTCTTGCATTAAGGCGTTCAAAACAGCGTTTGCTGGCGCTGTAAGCGCTCTAAACAGTGTTTCTGAGCATAACTTGTGGCAAAAGTGCAACTTTTGAAGAATGAACTGAAAACTCATATTTTGTTCCAAAACAGTGTTTGGATGTGATAACAAGCTGTTTTATCATGTTTGTAATGTTACACATGCATTTCCAAACAAGTAGTAAGTCTTGTATTAAGGCGTTCAAAACAGCGTTTGCGGGCGTTGTAAGAGCTCTAAACAGTGTTTCTGAGCATAACTTGTGGCAAAAGTGCAACTTTTGAAGAATGAAAAGAAAACTCATATTTTGGTTCAAAACAGTGTTTGGATGTGATAACAAGCTGTTTTATCATGTTTGTAATGTTACACATGCATTTCCAAACAAGTAGTAAGTCTTGTATTAAGGCGTTCAAAACAGCGTTTGCTGGCGCTGTAAGCGTTCTAAACAGTGTTTCTGAGCATAACTTGGAGCAAAAGTGCAACTTTTGAAGAATGAACTGAAAACTCATATTTTGTTCTAAAACAGTGTTTGGATGTGATAACAAGCTGTTTTATCATGTTTGTAATGTTACACATGCATTTCCAAACAAGTAGTAAGTCTTGTATTAAGGCGTTCAAAACAGCGTTTGCTGGCGCTGTAAGCGCTCTAAACAGTGTTTCTGAGCATAAGTTGTGGCAAAAGTGCAACTTTTGAAGAATGAAAAGAAAACTCATATTTTGGTTGAAAACAGTGTTTGGATGTGATAACAAGCTGTTTTATCATGTTTGTAATGTTACACATGCATTTCCAAACAAGTAGTAAGTCTTGTATTAAGGCGTTCAAAACAGCGTTTGCTGGCGCTGTAAGCGCTCTAAACAGTGTTTCTGAGCATAACTTGGAGCAAAAGTGCAACTTTTGAAGAATGAACTGAAAACTCATATTTTGTTTCAAAAGTGTTTGGATGTGATAACAAGCTGTTTTATCATGTTTGTAATGTTACACATGCATTTCCAAACAAGTAGTAAGTCTTGTATTAAGGCGTTCAAAACAGCGTTTGCTGGCGCTGTAAGCGCTCTAAACAGTGTTTCTGAGCATAACTTGTGGCAAAAGTGCAACTTTTGAAGAATGAACTGAAAACTCATATTTTGTTCCAAAACAGTGTTTGGATGTGATAACAAGCTGTTTTATCATGTTTGTAATGTTACACATGCATTTCCAAACAAGTAGTAAGTCTTGTATTAAGGCGTTCAAAACAGCGTTTGCTGGCGCTGTAAGCGCTCTAAACAGTGTTTCTGAGCATAACTTGGAGCAAAAGTGCAACTTTTGAAGAATGAACTGAAAACTCATATTTTGTTCCAAAACAGTGTTTGGATGTGATAACAAGCTGTTTTATCATGTTTGTAATGTTACACATGCATTTCCAAACAAGTAGTAAGTCTTGTATTAAGGCGTTCAAAATAGCGTTTGCTGGCGCTGTAAGCGCTCTAAACAGTGTTTCTGAGCATAACTTGTGGCAAAAGTGCAACTTTTGAAGAATGAACTGAAAACTCATATTTTGTTCCAAAACAGTGTTTGGATGTGATAACAAGCTGTTTTATCATGTTTGTAATGTTACACATGCATTTCCAAACAAGTAGTAAGTCTTGCATTAAGGCGTTCAAAACAACGTTTGTGTAACGTGGCACGCGCCACGGAGCGAGGAGACGGACACAATCGCTGAGATGAGCGAGATTTATTACGGGGAATACCATAAGCAGAGTCGAAAACACAGGCATGGGTCATAACAGGCAGGCAGTCCAGACATGAAATACGAACAGACATACTCGGGCAGATAAACCAACATGACGGGGAAACACGGAACAGGCAGGAATACTTGCAGCGGAAACAATACTCACAAAGGACAGGATAGAACAAAGCACAAGACACTAAGTAGACAAAATCACGGATACTGGACTGGGGAAATACTGGGACTTTATACATAGAAACTAACTAGGGACAGGTGATGGCAATGACACTGGGGCGTGGCAACAAACAAGGAAACACGAAGACAAACGAGCAGGGCGGGACAAACAGGCAGGGAACACGGACATGAGGGAACCCAGAGTGACGGCTACGAGAGGGGGCGTTGCCCTACGTGACAGAACCCCCCCTCAAAGCGTGCCACTCCGGGGCACGCAAGGGCAGACAGGACAGGGACAGAGGACAGACCGGAGGGACAGGACCAGACAAAATAGGACGAGGGACCTGGGACACGGCATGACACGGGACACAGGGAGAACGGATAGGGCCAGGGCGAGGCACAGGAGCAGGGCTGGACAGGACAGGACCGGGGACAGACACTGGAGCGGGGCCAGGGGACAGGGCAGAGGTAAACACTGAGGCAAACACGGCTTGGACGATGGTGACGGGGACAGGAACAAGGTGGGTAACAACTTGGGGAACAGACACGGGGACCGGGACAGAGACGACACCACCAGAAACAGACACGGGAACAGGAACACAGACCTCGACAGACACAACCACAGGGACAGGAACTAAAACAAAACCAGGGACAGGACTGGGGAACATGGGGAACCCGGGCACAGGAGCAGGAACACAGGGCGGAGCAGACAGTACACGGAGTCCATGCCCAACAGGGGGCAGCACAGTCTCTTGGGGGACAGGAGCGGCCGGGCGGCGGGCAGCGGGCACAGGCGGAGCCGGGCGGCGGGCAGCGGGCACAGGCGGAGCCGGGCGGCGGGCAGCGGGCACAGGCGGAGCCGGGCGGCGGGCAGCGGGCACAGGCAGGGTCCGCTGGCGGGCAGCGGGAACAGGCAGGGTCCGCTGGCGGGCAGCGGGAACAGGCAGGGTCCGCTGGCGGGCAGCGGGAACAGGCAGGGTCCGCTGGCGGGCAGCGGGAACAGGAGCCGGCGTGGACGACCTCTCCTGGGTCGCGGGGACAGGAACCGGCGTGGACGACCTCTCCTGGGTCGCGGGGACAGGAACCGGCGTGGACGACCTCTCCTGGGTCGCGGGGACAGGAACAGGCACGGACTGCCGACGGGCAGCAGGGACAGGAACAGGCACGGACTGCCGACGGGCAGCAGGGACAGGAACCGGCGTGGACGACCTCTCCTGGGTCGCGGGGACAGGAACCGGCGTGGACGACCTCTCCTGGGTCGCGGGGACAGGAACCGGCGTGGACGACCTCTCCTGGGTCGCGGGGACAGGAACAGGCACGGACTGCCGACGGGCAGCAGGGACAGGAACAGGCACGAACTGCCTACGGGCAGCGGGGACAGGAACCTGAGGTGAGGAGATGCACTCGGGGGGTGGAGCCACCAAGCCAACGTCCTCGGGGGGCGTGTACGCCAAGCCGACGTCCTCGGGGGGCGGAGCCACCAAGCCGACGTCCTCGGGGGGCGGAGCCACCAAGCCGACGTCCTCGGGGGGCGGAGCCACCATACTGACGTCATCGGGGGGCGTGTCCGCCAAGCCGACGTCCTCGGGGGGCGGAGCCACCATACTGACGTCATCGGGGGGCGTGTCCGCCAAGCCGACGTGGCTTGTACTCCCCCCCAAAAAATACATGGGGGTGTCCTGTGGAGTAGCCGGCGGGATCAGCGGTGTTAGGTCCTCCTCCTCAGGGTCCGGGTTGAGCCTGGAAGAACACACAGACACACATGCCTCTCGGTGGCTCTCTCTGCGATGGCTCCGCCTCCTCTGAGGCGTCGGGAGCTCGCAGCAGCCATTGAGAGCCGACCGAGGGGTAAGCCAAAGCTCGTCTGTGCATTCCCTCCGTCTGCCCGCTGCTTGTACCACAGGTTGCTCACCCCTGTGGCGTTCGTCAAGCAGGGCAGACTCACAGCGCTCAAAAGGAGTCTCGCCGCGAAAGCCAGTAGTGAGAGACTGCGCTTTCTTCGGTCTGCGACGAGACTTCCTTGTTCCCACAGCGCCAGGGGTATTCCTGTCTCCGGCTCGTTCGCGCTGTAACACATGAGAGTTAAACTGCACGGAAGCAGCCAACAACTCGTTACAGCGACTAAACTCACCGGAGTCTCGCTCTCTCGCTGTGTCCTGGATAGATCCGTGATTATGTAACGTGGCACGCGCCACGGAGCGAGGAGACGGACACAATCGCTGAGATGAGCGAGATTTATTACGGGGAATACCATAAGCAGAGTCGAAAACACAGGCATGGGTCATAACAGGCAGGCAGTCCAGACATGAAATACGAACAGACATACTCGGGCAGATAAACCAACACGACGGGGAAACACGGAACAGGCAGGAATACTTGCAGCGGAAACAATACTCACAAAGGACAGGATAGAACAAAGCACAAGACACTAAGTAGACAAAATCACGGATACTGGACTGGGGAAATACTGGGACTTTATACATAGAAACTAACTAGGGACAGGTGATGGCAATGACACTGGGGCGTGGCAACAAACAAGGAAACACGAAGACAAACGAGCAGGGCGGGACAAACAGGCAGGGAACACGGACATGAGGGAACCCAGAGTGACGGCTACGAGAGGGGGCGTTGCCCTACGTGACAGTTTGCTGGCGCTGTAAGCGCTCTAAACAGTGTTTCTGAGCATAACTTGGGGCAAAAGTGCAACTTTTGAAGAATGAACTGAAAACTCATATTTTGTTTCAAAACAGTGTTTGGATGTGATAAGCTGTTTTATCATGTTTGTAAAGTTACACATGCATTTCCAAACAAGTAGTAAGTCTTGCATTAAGGCGTTCAAAACAGCGTTTGATGGCGTTGTAAGTGCTTTAAACAGTGTTTCTGAGCATAACTTGTGGCAAAAGTGCAACTTTTGAAGAATGAACTGACAACTCATATTTTGTTTCAAAACAGTGTTTGGATGTGATAAGCTGTTTTATCATGTTTGTAATGTTACACATGTATTTCCAAACAAGTAGTAAGTCTTGCATTAAGGCATTCAAAACAGCGTTTGCTGGCGCTGTAAGCGCTCTAAACAGTGTTTCTGAGCATAACTTGGGGCAAAAGTGCAACTTTTGAAGAATGAACTGAAAACTCATATTTTGTTTTAAAACAGTGTTTGGATGTGATAACAAGCTGTTTTATCATGTTTGTAATGTTACACATGCATTTCCAAACAAGTAGTAAGTCTTGCATTAAGGCGTTCAAAACAGCGTTTGCTGGCGCTGTAAGCGCTCTAAACAGTGTTTCTGAGCATAACTTGTGGCAAAAGTGCAACTTTTGAAGAATGAACTGAAAACTCATATTTTGTTCCAAAACAGTGTTTGGATGTGATAACAAGCTGTTTTATCATGTTTGTAATGTTACACATGCATTTCCAAACAAGTAGTAAGTCTTGTATTAAGGCGTTCAAAACAGCGTTTGCGGGCGTTGTAAGAGCTCTAAACAGTGTTTCTGAGCATAACTTGTGGCAAAAGTGCAACTTTTGAAGAATGAAAAGAAAACTCATATTTTGGTTCAAAACAGTGTTTGGATGTGTGTACTGCCCTCGGTGCATGCAGCAATGCATCTAGACAGTCAGTTAACTCTTCTTGAATATCAAGACTCTGAGGAATGTTGTCTTCTTATCCACAGGTTTATTGACATCAAGGAAGTGTAAAACTAAACACACAAAAAGATATATCACTTATTCAGTGTAAGATGATTAATCAAAGTAAATTAAATGATACTGCACATGACTCAACTGTTACAGTTTTAACACAATTCAACTCAACCCAGTGACATGTAATATTTAAAGTATATTTATAACCATACTCTTAACTAGTTTATTACAGTAGCTTGGTCTGATTATGAATCAGCGGTAAACTAATACCTTAATCTTGCATAGGAACATTAGAAATGATTTAAGTCAACTTAACAAACTAGAAATACTGTGAACATAATACTCTATAATGAAATTAAACATAACATACCCACGATGCCACATTTAGAGCGAAGATGAATGCAGATGTGACTGGATTAACTGAGCACATTGATAACACTCAAACCCTCATTCTCCACCTAGCTTCCTGGTTAGTCACATGACATAGTGTGGCTGTATCTCTTAAAGGTACAGTCACCATATTCAAATACATTTACTAAACACTCGACAACACACTCCCCGCCTGGCATGACCTCATGCCACCGCTATTTCGCAACAGTCTTTAGTTCTTTGGAGAGAGGAGGAGTACTATTTCTGTGACAGGTCTAAGGAAGACTGAAGGTCCCCCTGCTCGGCAGACCCTCACCTCAACTTTTCGAACTTTGTCATCTTTGCTCGGAAAAGTCTGTGTCACAAGTCCAAGAGGCCATTCATTCCGTGGCATGTGAGTGTCCTTGAGGAGTACAATACTTCCTGGTTGGATGTTTGGATGAGTTACCAGCCACTTCCTACGTGACTGCAATGTTGGAAGAAACTGTTTCCGCCATCGGTCCCAGAAGGTGTTTGACAAATGCTGAACCTGGCGCCACTGATGTTTGTAGAGATCAGAAACTCCAAACTCTCCTGGAGGTACTGGTACAATGTTTACCTTCTGCGTGAGCAGAGCAGCAGGTGTCAGAATGAATGAATCTTCTGGGTCAGTCGTCACAGGAACCAGAGGTCTGGCGTTGACAATTGCTGTCACCTCTGACATAAACGTTGTTAGCACTTCATGGGTAAGTTTATCTTTCAGCTGTATGAACATGGAGTCAAGAATCCTTCTTACAACACCAATCATCCTCTCCCAGGTTCCACCGAAATGAGAGGCATGAGGAGGATTGAAAGTCCACACACATCCTTTGCTCGACAGGTAAGTTTTCACTGAGGTACTGTCAATGTTGGAAGGTATTCCCATCTCCTTGCAAGCACCGATGAAGTTGGTGCCACGATCTGAGTAGATGTGTTTGACAGGTCCGCGAACTGAAAGGAATCGTCTAAAGGCATTGATAAAGCTGGATGATTCAAGGGATTCAACAACTTCGATATGTATGGCCCTCACACTCATGCAAGTGAATATTACAGCCCAGCGTTTGCTCTGTGCAAGACCACCTCTAGTTCGTTGTGAACAGATGATCCAAGGACCAAAGACATCAAGTCCAACATGTGTAAAGGGAGGATCTGTAGACAGACGAGCTGCCGGTAGGTCAGCCATTTTCTGACTACTAACAGGAGCTCTAAGACGTCTGCAGATCACACACTGATGAATGACGCTGCTCGTTTTCCTCTTCCCACCAATTATCCAGAAGCCAGCTGACCGGATGGCACCTTCAGTAAAGAGTCGGCCCTGGTGATGTACCTGCTCATGGTGGTGACGGATGATCAAAGTTGCTATATGATGGTTTCCTGGTATAATCACTGGAGTTTTTTCACATTGACTTATGTTGGAATGTTGAAGACGACCCCCGACCTTTAACAGGCCGTCTATGGCAACGAAGGGGTCCAAGTTCTTCAAAGGGCTGTTAGAAGGAATTTTTTTCTGTTCCTGGATACACCTGATCTCCTGGCAATAGGTCTCCTCTTGTACCGTTTTAATGATTACGGTTGAAGCTTGATTTCTCTCCTCAACACTGACATCCGCCTTACAGTAATGCCAGCCTCTACATGAGTCATTTTCAGTAGCCTTGACGTGAAAGAGATGTGCTATGTGCACAAGGCGGGCCATCGCACAGGTGAGTGACTTCCAGGAGGAAAACCTGACAAATCTTTGGGAACCCAGATGGTCAGGGGGTGTTGTTGTGCTCAAGGTTGACACTAGAGGTCGCACTTCTGAATCTATATCTGGCTCAATCAGGTTGTAACTTCTCTCTAAGCCCGTTGGTTCGGGTAAGTACAGAAACTTAGGTCCAACCAGCCAGTTGGTGTGGATGAGTTGCCCAGCAGCAACAAAACGAGTTGCATGATCTGCTGGATTCTGATCTGTTGGTACGAAGTACCACTGGTTCGGATTAGACGATCTTCTGATCCGTAATACCCGATTACTGACGTAGACGTAGAACCGCCTGGTTTCATTATGGATGTAGCCCAACACCACTTTACTATCTGTATAGTACGATACAGCATCGAGCTGGAAGTTCAGTTCTGTGGACACTAGGTCGGCTAGCTCAATGGCAAGCACAGCTGCACAGAGCTCCAGCCTGGGGATTGTATGCTCTGGACGTGGGGCTAGCTTGGCCTTTCCCATGACAAACCCAACCTGATTGTTACGCTCAGAGTCTGTAACTTTCAAGTATGCTACTGCCGCAATAGCCTTTGTCGATGCATCACAGAAAACGCACAATTCTTTTCTGTCAGCTGCTGAAGGTGACATTTTGGTGTATAGTCTGGGAATTGAAAGATGAGAGAGTTCAGTCAAAGATGCTCTCCATGCTAACCAGACTTCTTCCCTTTCTTTTGGTAGGGGTGCGTCCCAATCTATACTACCCACTGTGAGCTCTCTTAAGATTGCCTTGCCCTGTATAGTGATGGGTGCTGCAAAGCCAAGAGGATCATAAAGACTGTTAATCATAGATAAGACACCACGTCGGGTGTACGGCCTTACCTCCTCTGAAACACTGAAATGGAAACAGTCCGTCTGGAGATTCCAAACGAGTCCAAGACTGCGTTGCATAGGAAGCTGATCAACATCCAGATTTAGCTCTTTTAGGTCACTCGCACGATCAGATGGTGGAAAGGCTTCCATGACCTCCTTGCTATTTGCTGCAATCTTGTGCAGTCTCAGATTTGACTTCAAGAGTACCTCTTGTGTTCTTTTGAGCAGGCTGATGGCAGCCTCATTTGTGGGAAGAGACTTCAGCCCGTCATCAACATAGAAGTCATGCGTCACAAAGTGCTGAACATCATGGTCAACAGGAAACTCACCACCTTGAACAGACTGATGCAAACCGTTGATGGCCACTGCAGGGGATGGTCTATTGCCGAAGACATGAACTCTCATACGATAATCTACAATGTTCTTAGAGAGGTCATTGTCCTCGTACCAAAGGAAGCGTAAGAAGTTCCTGTCCTCCTCTTTGACTAAAAAACAGTAGAACATCTGCTCGATGTCTGCCGTGAAGGCAACTGCTTCTTCTCTGAAGCGGATCAGGACTCCGAGAAGTGCATTATTTAGATCAGGTCCAGTTAACAGCACGTCATTAAGGGATATGCCATTGAACTGGGCGCTCGAGTCGAAAACGACCCGAATTTGTTTTGGCTTTCTCGGGTGGTAAACACCGAATGTGGGTAAATACCACCTTTCTTCCTCCTCACTGAGTGGAGGAGCTAACTCTGCATGGTTATTCTCTAACATTCTACCCATGAAGCTCAGAAAATGCTCTCTCATTTCGGGTTTTTTGTCAAGGTTGCGTTTGAGAGATGTGACGCGTTTCAATGCTTGAGACCTATTGTTGGGAAGCCGTGGACGCGGATGTTTAAACGGCAATGGCGCTATCCAACTATTGTTTAAGTCTTTGCGAAGCTCTTTCTGCATTATCTTCATGAAGTATGCGTCCTGAATCAAAGGTGCTACTTGGTTATCGTCTTTGGTTCTCTGAAAGACTGAGCATCCTAGGTGGTCAGCCTCACACATGGATGCCTCCTCTAAGCATGCTGGCAGGTGTTTGCTGGTTGAGAGTCCGCCATAATTTTCCTTCACGTGAAACACGTTTGGACATCGTCGGAAGAGAGAGGGGCGTCCAAGTTCAGAGGTAGCAGTGAAGAATGTACAAACTGCTGGTGGTTTGTGTACATTGCCCAGGCATACGTTGCCCACTACCACCCACCCCAAGTCCAACTTCTGTGCGTAAGGCGCATTGTGAGTGCCATTAACCTGTTTACGGACCTTGTGAACACGAAGTATGTCGCGGCCTAGGAGAAGCATGATTGGGGCATTTGGATCGACCTCTGGGATAAGATGTGCCAATGACTTCAAATGAGGATGGTGGAGCGCTACATCGGGAGTTGGAATCTCGTCCCTATTGTTCGGGATGTCGTTACATTCTATAAGGCTTGGTAATGAGAGACGAACAGTTCCATCTAGGGATTCCACTTCATAGCCTGTAGCTCTTCTTCCTGATACTTGCTTCACTCCACTGCATGTTCTTAAAGTATACGGAGAACTCAAACTTGAGTCGCTGAAGACATCAAAGAAATGTGAGGTGACTAGAGATCTGTTGCTCTGATCGTCTAGTATGGCATAGACTCTCTTTGCCTTATTCCTTAACCCAGAAGGATAAACCTTTACGAGGCTTATTTTAGAGCATGATCTGTTAGAGAGATCTCCCCCACAAACTTGAGTACACTGAGTGTTGACCTGTGACTGAAGGGAGAGTTCGCTCTCCCCGCCGTGCTCCAATGGAGGATCTACCTCTGCTGCCCAAGGTGCTGGCCCGGGGTGTAATACTGTAGGATGCCTTTCGCTATTGCATTCAGCGCACTGAATTTTGGCTGAGCAGTTCCTTGCTACATGCAGTGTGGAGGCGCAACATTTAAAGCAAACATGGTTCTCCTTCAAGAAGCTCTTACGATCTTCGATAGGCTTCTCCCTAAATGCTCGGCATTTGCGCAGTGGGTGTGGCTTTTTGTGAAGAAGACACATTTTGTTGAAGTCGTCGGGCTTTGAGAACAGCTCATTCATTTTGGGACTCATTTTTGAGATAACCTCGGTTTTATGTGTGGAAACCTCTTTATGTCTGTGCGACTTCCAAGCTGCCCTTTCATCTCTTGGGTCACTCTCCTCTCGAGTGCTGAGATTGAAACTTGGATCGTTCCGAATGCTTGCCTCTTGACTGATGAAATACACAAAGTAGCCAAATGGTGGATATGAAACCTGATATCTTTGTTTGTATGCTGAACCTACTGAGGCCCATTTTTCCTGTAGGTTACAGGGAAGTTTCCGCAAGACCGGATTGATGCCTCTTGCCGTGTCGAGGAAGGCAAGGCCAGGTAAGTCTCCTTCATCCTTGGCAGCCAGGAGTTCACTCAGTAGATCACTCAACTTGATCAACTTAGAATAGTCTTGGTGTGTTATTTTGGGAAAGGTCTCTATCCTTTTGAAGAGGGCATCTTCTATAATTTCAGCAGCGCCATACATTTGGTCAAGCCGGTTCCAAATCATTGCCAGTCCTGCATCTGGGCGGTTTATGTGGATTGCTCTAATTCGTTCCACATGTTCAGCCGAATCTTTGCCTAGCCACTTAAGTAGTAGGTCCATCTCCTCACTGGATGTCAGACATAAACCGTGTATGGCAGACTCAAATGACCGTTTCCAAGCTCTATAGTTTTGAGGTTTGTCATTAAACCTGAGTAAACCTGTAGATACAAGCTCCCGTCGAGCCAGATATCTCATGAAGTCATTCACACTTACATCGTCAACTTTAGGACTTGAATATGATGATGGAGGGGGATGAACACCTCTGCTCACTTGTGGCATGGCGGGTTGTGTTGGAGCTAGAGGGTCATGCTCGAACCGGACTGCGTTTTTTTTCTGAATATGCTCTTGCCAGTCGTGAGGCAGCTGTGAGTTCTGGCGAAGGGGCTGAGCTACGCGATCATCTTGATTTGGAATTAGTGGCTTAGCATCTGGCATGAGGCTCATAGGTGTAGCGTCGGTGTCTTGCTGTGCATTTGAAGGGAGAGTGACTTGTTGATGTTCTTCATCCAACTGTTGTCCTTGGTTGAAAACGTACTCTGTTGTTCGATTGATGGCTTCTAAGGGAGCTATTTCTCTATTATACTGGTCATTGGGTAGGTTTATTAAATCAGTCGCTGATTCCAATGCTTCAGCTTCAGCAACAGCTGCAGCGGTTTCTTTTTTGACATTGAGAATTTCAATCGACACTTCTAATTTGGCCATTTTAAGTTTTAAATCAGCTTCCTGTTCGACGAAGGCGAGGCGTGCTTTCGCTGCTTCCGCCTTTGCTCTTGCTTTCGCGGCAGCAGACCCTGTGCTCGAGGCTCTTGATCGCACAGAGGAGCATGAAACTTGAGATCGTGTCTCCCATGTTGCTGATTTCTCTGTCATTATTGCCAATTTTGTTATAATGACTTAGAGGGATGGATGTTATACTGAAATATTTATGAGCTAGATGTAAGGATGTGTATTTATGTCGTCCAGCTTATTCTGCGATGTCTAGCCCGTTGAGAAGCCGTGGTTTTACTGTACTGACTGTCTAGATGCATTGCTGCATGCACCGAGGGCAGTACAATGTGATAACAAGCTGTTTTATCATGTTTGTAATGTTACACATGCATTTCCAAACAAGTAGTAAGTCTTGTATTAAGGCATTCAAAACAGCGTTTGCTGGCGCTGTAAGCGCTCTAAACAGTGTTTCTGAGCATAACTTGGAGCAAAAGTGCAACTTTTGAAGAATGAACTGAAAACTCATATTTTGTTCTAAAACAGTGTTTGGATGGGATAACAAGCTGTTTTATCATGTTTGTAATGTTACACATGCATTTCCAAACAAGTAGTAAGTCTTGTATTAAGGCGTTCAAAACAGCGTTTGCTGGCGCTGTAAGCGCTCTAAACAGTGTTTCTGAGCATAAGTTGTGGCAAAAGTGCAACTTTTGAAGAATGAAAAGAAAACTCATATTTTGGTTGAAAACAGTGTTTGGATGTGATAACAAGCTGTTTTATCATGTTTGTAATGTTACACATGCATTTCCAAACAAGTAGTAAGTCTTGTATTAAGGCGTTCAAAACAGCGTTTGCTGGCGCTGTAAGCGCTCTAAACAGTGTTTCTGAGCATAACTTGGAGCAAAAGTGCAATTTTTGAAGAATGAACTGAAAACTCATATTTTGTTCCAAAACAGTGTTTGGATGTGATAACAAGCTGTTTTATCATGTTTGTAATGTTACACATGCATTTCCAAACAAGTAGTAAGTCTTGTATTAAGGCGTTCAAAACAGCGTTTGCTGGCGCTGTAAGCGCTCTAAACAGTGTTTCTGAGCATAACTTGGAGCAAAAGTGCAACTTTTGAAGAATGAACTGAAAACTCACATTTTGTTTCAAAACAGTGTTTGGATGTGATAACAAGCTGTTTTATCATGTTTGTAATGTTACACATGCATTTCCAAACAAGTAGTAAGTCTTGTATTAAGGCGTTCAAAACAGCGTTTGCTGGCGCTGTAAGCGCTCTAAACAGTGTTTCTGAGCATAACTTGTGGCAAAAGTGCAACTTTTGAAGAATGAACTGAAAACTCATATTTTGTTCCAAAACAGTGTTTGGATGTGATAACAAGCTGTTTTATCATGTTTGTAATGTTACACATGCATTTCCAAACAAGTAGTAAGTCTTGTATTAAGGCGTTCAAAACAGCGTTTGCTGGCGCTGTA
Organism: Brachyhypopomus gauderio; assembly: GCF_052324685.1. Taxonomy (NCBI): domain Eukaryota; kingdom Metazoa; phylum Chordata; class Actinopteri; order Gymnotiformes; family Hypopomidae; genus Brachyhypopomus; species Brachyhypopomus gauderio. Next base: position 15,548 of record NW_027507347.1, on the reverse strand, counting down.
AGCGCTCTAAACAGTGTTTCTGAGCATAACTTGGAGCAAAAGTGCAACTTTTGAAGAATGAACTGAAAACTCATATTTTGTTCCAAAACAGTGTTTGGATGTGATAACAAGCTGTTTTATCATGTTTGTAATGTTACACATGCATTTCCAAACAAGTAGTAAGTCTTGTATTAAGGCGTTCAAAACAGCGTTTGCTGGCGCTGTAAGCGCTCTAAACAGTGTTTCTGAGCATAACTTGGAGCAAAAGTGCAATTTTTGAAGAATGAACTGAAAACTCATATTTTGTTCCAAAACAGTGTTTGGATGTGATAACAAGCTGTTTTATCATGTTTGTAATGTTACACATGCATTTCCAAACAAGTAGTAAGTCTTGTATTAAGGCGTTCAAAACAGCGTTTGCTGGCGCTGTAAGCGCTCTAAACAGTGTTTCTGAGCATAACTTGGAGCAAAAGTGCAACTTTTGAAGAATGAACTGAAAACTCATATTTTGTTCCAAAACAGTGTTTGGATGTGATAACAAGCTGTTTTATCATGTTTGTAATGTTACACATGCATTTCCAAACAAGTAGTAAGTCTTGTATTAAGGCGTTCAAAATAGCGTTTGCTGGCGCTGTAAGCGCTCTAAACAGTGTTTCTGAGCATAACTTGTGGCAAAAGTGCAACTTTTGAAGAATGAACTGAAAACTCATATTTTGTTCCAAAACAGTGTTTGGATGTGATAACAAGCTGTTTTATCATGTTTGTAATGTTACACATGCATTTCCAAACAAGTAGTAAGTCTTGTATTAAGGCATTCAAAACAGCGTTTGCTGGCGCTGTAAGCGCTCTAAACAGTGTTTCTGAGCATAACTTGGAGCAAAAGTGCAACTTTTGAAGAATGAACTGAAAACTCATATTTTGTTCTAAAACAGTGTTTGGATGTGATAACAAGCTGTTTTATCATGTTTGTAATGTTACACATGCATTTCCAAACAAGTAGTAAGTCTTGTATTAAGGCGTTCAAAACAGCGTTTGCTGGCGCTGTAAGCGCTCTAAACAGTGTTTCTGAGCATAAGTTGTGGCAAAAGTGCAACTTTTGAAGAATGAAAAGAAAACTCATATTTTGGTTGAAAACAGTGTTTGGATGTGATAACAAGCTGTTTTATCATGTTTGTAATGTTACACATGCATTTCCAAACAAGTAGTAAGTCTTGTATTAAGGCGTTCAAAACAGCGTTTGCTGGCGCTGTAAGCGCTCTAAACAGTGTTTCTGAGCATAACTTGGAGCAAAAGTGCAATTTTTGAAGAATGAACTGAAAACTCATATTTTGTTCCAAAACAGTGTTTGGATGTGATAACAAGCTGTTTTATCATGTTTGTAATGTTACACATGCATTTCCAAACAAGTAGTAAGTCTTGTATTAAGGCGTTCAAAACAGCGTTTGCTGGCGCTGTAAGCGCTCTAAACAGTGTTTCTGAGCATAACTTGGAGCAAAAGTGCAACTTTTGAAGAATGAACTGAAAACTCACATTTTGTTTCAAAACAGTGTTTGGATGTGATAACAAGCTGTTTTATCATGTTTGTAATGTTACACATGCATTTCCAAACAAGTAGTAAGTCTTGTATTAAGGCGTTCAAAACAGCGTTTGCTGGCGCTGTAAGCGCTCTAAACAGTGTTTCTGAGCATAACTTGTGGCAAAAGTGCAACTTTTGAAGAATGAACTGAAAACTCATATTTTGTTCCAAAACAGTGTTTGGATGTGATAACAAGCTGTTTTATCATGTTTGTAATGTTACACATGCATTTCCAAACAAGTAGTAAGTCTTGTATTAAGGCGTTCAAAACAGCGTTTGCTGGCGCTGTAAGCGCTCTAAACAGTGTTTCTGAGCATAACTTGGAGCAAAAGTGCAACTTTTGAAGAATGAACTGAAAACTCATATTTTGTTCCAAAACAGTGTTTGGATGTGATAACAAGCTGTTTTATCATGTTTGTAATGTTACACATGCATTTCCAAACAAGTAGTAAGTCTTGTATTAAGGCGTTCAAAACAGCGTTTGCTGGCGCTGTAAGCGCTCTAAACAGTGTTTCTGAGCATAACTTGGAGCAAAAGTGCAATTTTTGAAGAATGAACTGAAAACTCATATTTTGTTCCAAAACAGTGTTTGGATGTGATAACAAGCTGTTTTATCATGTTTGTAATGTTACACATGCATTTCCAAACAAGTAGTAAGTCTTGTATTAAGGCGTTCAAAACAGCGTTTGCTGGCGCTGTAAGCGCTCTAAACAGTGTTTCTGAGCATAACTTGGAGCAAAAGTGCAACTTTTGAAGAATGAACTGAAAACTCATATTTTGTTCCAAAACAGTGTTTGGATGTGATAACAAGCTGTTTTATCATGTTTGTAATGTTACACATGCATTTCCAAACAAGTAGTAAGTCTTGTATTAAGGCGTTCAAAATAGCGTTTGCTGGCGCTGTAAGCGCTCTAAACAGTGTTTCTGAGCATAACTTGTGGCAAAAGTGCAACTTTTGAAGAATGAACTGAAAACTCATATTTTGTTCCAAAACAGTGTTTGGATGTGATAACAAGCTGTTTTATCATGTTTGTAATGTTACACATGCATTTCCAAACAAGTAGTAAGTCTTGTATTAAGGCGTTCAAAACAGCGTTTGCTGGCGCTGTAAGCGCTCTAAAACGTGTTTCTGAGCATAACTTGGAGCAAAAGTGCAACTTTTGAAGAATGAACTGAAAACTCATATTTTGTTCCAAAACAGTGTTTGGATGTGATAACAAGCTGTTTTATCATGTTTGTAATGTTACACATGCATTTCCAAACAAGTAGTAAGTCTTGTATTAAGGCGTTCAAAACAGCGTTTGCTGGCGCTGTATGCGCTCTAAACAGTGTTTCTGAGCATAACTTGGAGCAAAAGTGCAACTTTTGAAGAATGAACTGAAAACTCATATTTTGTTCCAAAACAGTGTTTGGATGTGATAACAAGCTGTTTTATCATGTTTGTAATGTTACACATGCATTTCCAAACAAGTAGTAAGTCTTGTATTAAGGCGTTCAAAACAGCGTTTGGTGGCGCTGTAAGCGCTCTAAACAGTGCTTCTGAGCATAACTTGGAGCAAAAGTGCAACTTTTGAAGAATGAACTGAAAACTCATATTTTGTTCTAAAACAGTGTTTGGATGTGATAACAAGCTGTTTTATCATGTTTGTAATGTTACACATGCATTTCCAAACAAGTAGTAAGTCTTGTATTAAGGCGTTCAAAACAGCGTTTGCTGGCGCTGTAAGCGCTCTAAACAGTGTTTCTGAGCATAAGTTGTGGCAAAAGTGCAACTTTTGAAGAATGAAAAGAAAACTCATATTTTGGTTGAAAACAGTGTTTGGATGTGATAACAAGCTGTTTTATCATGTTTGTAATGTTACACATGCATTTCCAAACAAGTAGTAAGTCTTGTATTAAGGCGTTCAAAACAGCGTTTGCTGGCGCTGTAAGCGCTCTAAACAGTGTTTCTGAGCATAACTTAGAGCAAAAGTGCAACTTTTGAAGAATGAACTGAAAACTCATATTTTGTTCCAAAACAGTGTTTGGATGTGATAACAAGCTGTTTTATCATGTTTGTAATGTTACACATGCATTTCCAAACAAGTAGTAAGTCTTGTATTAAGGCGTTCAAAACAGCGTTTGCTGGCGCTGTATGCGCTCTAAACAGTGTTTCTGAGCATAACTTGGAGCAAAAGTGCAACTTTTGAAGAATGAACTGAAAACTCATATTTTGTTCCAAAACAGTGTTTGGATGTGATAACAAGCTGTTTTATCATGTTTGTAATGTTACACATGCATTTCCAAACAAGTAGTAAGTCTTGTATTAAGGCGTTCAAAACAGCGTTTGGTGGCGCTGTAAGCGCTCTAAACAGTGCTTCTGAGCATAACTTGGAGCAAAAGTGCAACTTTTGAAGAATGAACTGAAAACTCATATTTTGTTCTAAAACAGTGTTTGGATGTGATAACAAGCTGTTTTATCATGTTTGTAATGTTACACATGCATTTCCAAACAAGTAGTAAGTCTTGTATTAAGGCGTTCAAAACAGCGTTTGCTGGCGCTGTAAGCGCTCTAAACAGTGTTTCTGAGCATAAGTTGTGGCAAAAGTGCAACTTTTGAAGAATGAAAAGAAAACTCATATTTTGGTTGAAAACAGTGTTTGGATGTGATAACAAGCTGTTTTATCATGTTTGTAATGTTACACATGCATTTCCAAACAAGTAGTAAGTCTTGTATTAAGGCGTTCAAAACAGCGTTTGCTGGCGCTGTAAGCGCTCTAAACAGTGTTTCTGAGCATAACTTGGAGCAAAAGTGCAACTTTTGAAGAATGAACTGAAAACTCATATTTTGTTTCAAAACAGTGTTTGGATGTGATAACAAGCTGTTTTATCATGTTTGTAATGTTACACATGCATTTCCAAACAAGTAGTAAGTCTTGTATTAAGGCGTTCAAAACAGCGTTTGCTGGCGCTGTAAGCGCTCTAAACAGTGTTTCTGAGCATAACTTGTGGCAAAAGTGCAACTTTTGAAGAATTAACTGAAAACTCATATTTTGTTCCAAAACAGTGTTTGGATGTGATAACAAGCTGTTTTATCATGTTTGTAATGTTACACATGCATTTCCAAACAAGTAGTAAGTCTTGTATTAAGGCGTTCAAAACAGCGTTTGCTGGCGCTGTAAGCGCTCTAAACAGTGTTTCTGAGCATAACTTGGAGCAAAAGTGCAACTTTTGAAGAATGAACTGAAAACTCATATTTTGTTCCAAAACAGTGTTTGGATGTGATAACAAGCTGTTTTATCATGTTTGTAATGTTACACATGCATTTCCAAACAAGTAGTAAGTCTTGTATTAAGGCGTTCAAAACAGCGTTTGCTGGCGCTGTAAGCGCTCTAAACAGTGTTTCTGAGCATAACTTGGAGCAAAAGTGCAATTTTTGAAGAATGAACTGAAAACTCATATTTTGTTCCAAAACAGTGTTTGGATGTGATAACAAGCTGTTTTATCATGTTTGTAATGTTACACATGCATTTCCAAACAAGTAGTAAGTCTTGTATTAAGGCGTTCAAAACAGCGTTTGCTGGCGCTGTAAGCGCTCTAAACAGTGTTTCTGAGCATAACTTGGAGCAAAAGTGCAACTTTTGAAGAATGAACTGAAAACTCATATTTTGTTCCAAAACAGTGTTTGGATGTGATAACAAGCTGTTTTATCATGTTTGTAATGTTACACATGCATTTCCAAACAAGTAGTAAGTCTTGTATTAAGGCGTTCAAAACAGCGTTTGCTGGCGCTGTAAGCGCTCTAAAACGTGTTTCTGAGCATAACTTGGAGCAAAAGTGCAACTTTTGAAGAATGAACTGAAAACTCATATTTTGTTCCAAAACAGTGTTTGGATGTGATAACAAGCTGTTTTATCATGTTTGTAATGTTACACATGCATTTCCAAACAAGTAGTAAGTCTTGTATTAAGGCGTTCAAAACAGCGTTTGCTGGCGCTGTAAGCGCTCTAAACAGTGTTTCTGAGCATAACTTGGAGCAAAAGTGCAACTTTTGAAGAATGAACTGAAAACTCATATTTTGTTCCAAAACAGTGTTTGGATGTGATAACAAGCTGTTTTATCATGTTTGTAATGTTACACATGCATTTCCAAACAAGTAGTAAGTCTTGTATTAAGGCGTTCAAAACAGCGTTTGCTGGCGCTGTAAGCGCTCTAAACAGTGTTTCTGAGCATAACTTGTGGCAAAAGTGCAACTTTTGAAGAATGAACTGAAAACTCATATTTTGTTCCAAAACAGTGTTTGGATGTGATAACAAGCTGTTTTATCATGTTTGTAATGTTACACATGCATTTCCAAACAAGTAGTATTAAGGCGTTCAAAACAGCGTTTGCTGGCGCTGTAAGCGCTCTAAACAGTGTTTCTGAGCATAACTTGGAGCAAAAGTGCAACTTTTGAAGAATGAACTGAAAACTCATATTTTGTTCCAAAACATGCATTTCCTAACAAGTAGTAAGTCTTGCATTAAGGCGTTCAAAACAGCGTTTGCTGGCGCTGTAAGCGCTCTAAACAGTGTTTCTGAGCATAACTTGTGGCAAAAGTGCAACTTTTGAAGAATGAACTGAAAACTCATATTTTGTTCCAAAACAGTGTTTGGATGTGATAACAAGCTGTTTTATCATGTTTGTAATGTTACACATGCATTTCCAAACAAGTAGTAAGTCTTGTATTAAGGCATTCAAACAGCGTTTGCTGGCGCTGTAAGCGCTCTAAACAGTGTTTCTGAGCATAACTTGTGGCAAAAGTGCAACTTTTGAAGAATGAACTGAAAACTCATATTTTGTTCCAAAACAGTGTTTTGGATGTGATAACAAGCTGTTTTATCATGTTTGTAATGTTACACATGCATTTCCAAACAAGTAGTAAGTCTTGTATTAAGGCGTTCAAAACAGCGTTTGCTGGCGCTGTAAGCGCTCTAAACAGTGTTTCTGAGCATAACTTGGAGCAAAAGTGCAACTTTTGAAGAATGAACTGAAAACTCATATTTTGAATGAAAACAGTGTTTGGATGTGATAACAAGCTGTTTTATCATGTTTGTAATGTTACACATGCATTTCCATACAAGTAGTAAGGCTTGCATTAAGGCGTTCAAAACAGCGTTTGCTGACGTTGTAAGAGCTCTAAACAGTGTTTCTGAGCACAACTTGTGGCAAAAGTGCAACTTTTGAAGAATGAACTGAAAACTCATATTTTGTTCCAAAACAGTGTTTGGATGTGATAACAAGCTGTTTTATCATGTTTGTAATGTTACACATGCATTTCCAAACAAGTAGTAAGTCTTGTATTAAGGCGTTCAAAACAGCGTTTGATGGCGTTGTAAGTGCTTTAAACAGTGTTTCTGAGCATAACTTGTGGCAAAAGTGCAACTTTTGAAGAATGAACTGACAACTCATATTTTGTTTCAAAACAGTGTTTGGATGTGATAAGCTGTTTTATCATGTTTGTAATGTTACACATGTATTTCCAAACAAGTAGTAAGTCTTGCATTAAGGCGTTCAAAACAGCGTTTGCTGGCGCTGTAAGCGCTCTAAACAGTGTTTCTGAGCATAACTTGGGGCAAAAGTGCAACTTTTGAAGAAGGAACTGAAAACTCATATTTTGTTTTAAACAGTGTTTGGATGTGATAACAAGCTGTTTTATCATGTTTGTAATGTTACACATGCATTTCCAAACAAGTAGTAAGTCTTGCATTAAGGCGTTCAAAACAGCGTTTGCTGGCGCTGTAAGCGCTCTAAACAGTGTTTCTGAGCATAACTTGTGGCAAAAGTGCAACTTTTGAGAATGAAAAGAAAACTCATATTTTGGTTCAAAACAGTGTTTGGATGTGATAACAAGCTGTTTTATCATGTTTGTAATGTTACACATGCATTTCCAAACAAGTAGTAAGTCTTGCATTAAGGCGTTCAAAACAGCGTTTGCTGGCACTGTAAGCGCTCTAAACAGTGTTTCTGAGCATAACTTGTGGCAAAAGTGCAACTTTTGAAGAATGAACTGAAAACTCATATTTTGTTCCAAAACAGTGTTTGGATGTGATAACAAGCTGTTTTATCATGTTTGTAATGTTACACATGCATTTCCAAACAAGTAGTAAGTCTTGTATTAAGGCGTTCAAAACAGCGTTTGCTGGCGCTGTAAGCGCTCTAAACAGTGTTTCTGAGCATAACTTGGAGCAAAAGTGCAACTTTTGAAGAATGAACTGAAAACTCATATTTTGTTCTAAAACAGTGTTTGGATGTGATAACAAGCTGTTTTATCATGTTTGTAATGTTACACATGCATTTCCAAACAAGTAGTAAGTCTTGTATTAAGGCGTTCAAAACAGCGTTTGCTGGCGCTGTAAGCGCTCTAAACAGTGTTTCTGAGCATAACTTGTGGCAAAAGTGCAACTTTTGAAGAATGAAAAGAAAACTCATATTTTGGTTGAAAACAGTGTTTGGATGTGATAACAAGCTGTTTTATCATGTTTGTAATGTTACACATGCATTTCCAAACAAGTAGTAAGTCTTGTATTAAGGCGTTCAAAACAGCGTTTGCTGGCGCTGTAAGCGCTCTAAACAGTGTTTCTGAGCATAACTTGGTGCAAAAGTGCAACTTTTGAAGAATTAACTGAAAACTCATATTTTGTTTCAAAACAGTGTTTGGATGTGATAACAAGCTGTTTTATCATGTTTGTAATGTTACACATGCATTTCCAAACAAGTAGTAAGTCTTGTATTAAGGCGTTCAAAACAGCGTTTGCTGGCGCTGTAAGCGCTCTAAACAGTGTTTCTGAGCATAACTTGTGGCAAAAGTGCAACTTTTGAAGAATGAACTGAAAACTCATATTTTGTTCCAAAACAGTGTTTGGATGTGATAACAAGCTGTTTTATCATGTTTGTAATGTTACACATGCATTTCCAAACAAGTAGTAAGTCTTGTATTAAGGCGTTCAAAACAGCGTTTGCTGGCGCTGTAAGCGCTCTAAACAGTGTTTCTGAGCATAACTTGGAGCAAAAGTGCAACTTTTGAAGAATGAACTGAAAACTCATATTTTGTTCCAAAACAGTGTTTGGATGTGATAACAAGCTGTTTTATCATGTTTGTAATGTTACACATGCATTTCCAAACAAGTAGAGTAAGTCTTGTATTAAGGCGTTCAAAACAGCGTTTGCTGGCGCTGTAAGCGCTCTAAACAGTGTTTCTGAGCATAACTTGGAGCAAAAGTGCAATTTTTGAAGAATGAACTGAAAACTCATATTTTGTTCCAAAACAGTGTTTGGATGTGATAACAAGCTGTTTTATCATGTTTGTAATGTTACACATGCATTTCCAAACAAGTAGTAAGTCTTGTATTAAGGCGTTCAAAACAGCGTTTGCTGGCGCTGTAAGCGCTCTAAACAGTGTTTCTGAGCATAACTTGGAGCAAAAGTGCAACTTTTGAAGAATGAACTGAAAACTCATATTTTGTTCCAAAACAGTGTTTGGATGTGATAACAAGCTGTTTTATCATGTTTGTAATGTTACACATGCATTTCCAAACAAGTAGTAAGTCTTGTATTAAGGCGTTCAAAATAGCGTTTGCTGGCGCTGTAAGCGCTCTAAACAGTGTTTCTGAGCATAACTTGTGGCAAAAGTGCAACTTTTGAAGAATGAACTGAAAACTCATATTTTGTTCCAAAACAGTGTTTGGATGTGATAACAAGCTGTTTTATCATGTTTGTAATGTTACACATGCATTTCCAAACAAGTAGTAAGTCTTGTATTAAGGCGTTCAAAACAGCGTTTGCTGGCGCTGTAAGCGCTCTAAACAGTGTTTCTGAGCATAACTTGGAGCAAAAGTGCAATTTTTGAAGAATGAACTGAAAACTCATATTTTGTTCCAAAACAGTGTTTGGATGTGATAACAAGCTGTTTTATCATGTTTGTAATGTTACACATGCATTTCCAAACAAGTAGTAAGTCTTGTATTAAGGCGTTCAAAACAGCGTTTGCTGGCGCTGTAAGCGCTCTAAACAGTGTTTCTGAGCATAACTTGGAGCAAAAGTGCAACTTTTGAAGAATGAACTGAAAACTCATATTTTGTTCCAAAACATGCATTTCCTAACAAGTAGTAAGTCTTGCATTAAGGCGTTCAAAACAGCGTTTGCTGGCGCTGTAAGCGCTCTAAACAGTGTTTCTGAGCATAACTTGTGGCAAAAGTGCAACTTTTGAAGAATGAACTGAAAACTCATATTTTGTTCCAAAACAGTGTTTGGATGTGATAACAAGCTGTTTTATCATGTTTGTAATGTTACACATGCATTTCCAAACAAGTAGTAAGTCTTGTATTAAGGCGTTCAAAACAGCGTTTGCTGGCGCTGTAAGCGCTCTAAACAGTGTTTCTGAGCATAACTTGTGGCAAAAGTGCAACTTTTGAAGAATGAACTGAAAACTCATATTTTGTTCCAAAACAGTGTTTGGATGTGATAACAAGCTGTTTTATCATGTTTGTAATGTTACACATGCATTTCCAAACAAGTAGTAAGTCTTGTATTAAGGCGTTCAAAACAGCGTTTGCTGGCGCTGTAAGCGCTCTAAACAGTGTTTCTGAGCATAACTTGGAGCAAAAGTGCAACTTTTGAAGAATGAACTGAAAACTCATATTTTGAATGAAAACAGTGTTTGGATGTGATAACAAGCTGTTTTATCATGTTTGTAATGTTACACATGCATTTCCATACAAGTAGTAAGGCTTGCATTAAGGCGTTCAAAACAGCGTTTGCTGGCGTTGTAAGAGCTCTAAACAGTGTTTCTGAGCATAACTTGTGGCAAAAGTGCAACTTTTGAAGAATGAACTGAAAACTCATATTTTGTTCCAAAACAGTGTTTGGATGTGATAACAAGCTGTTTTATCATGTTTGTAATGTTACACATGCATTTCCAAACAAGTAGTAAGTCTTGTATTAAGGCGTTCAAAACAGCGTTTGATGGCGTTGTAAGTGCTTTAAACAGTGTTTCTGAGCATAACTTGGAGCAAAAGTGCAACTTTTGAAGAATGAACTGAAAACTCATATTTTGTTCCAAAACATGCATTTCCTAACAAGTAGTAAGTCTTGCATTAAGGCGTTCAAAACAGCGTTTGCTGGCGCTGTAAGCGCTCTAAACAGTGTTTCTGAGCATAACTTGTGGCAAAAGTGCAACTTTTGAAGAATGAACTGAAAACTCATATTTTGTTCCAAAACAGTGTTTGGATGTGATAACAAGCTGTTTTATCATGTTTGTAATGTTACACATGCATTTCCAAACAAGTAGTAAGTCTTGTATTAAGGCATTCAAAACAGCGTTTGCTGGCGCTGTAAGCGCTCTAAACAGTGTTTCTGAGCATAACTTGTGGCAAAAGTGCAACTTTTGAAGAATGAACTGAAAACTCATATTTTGTTCCAAAACAGTGTTTGGATGTGATAACAAGCTGTTTTATCATGTTTGTAATGTTACACATGCATTTCCAAACAAGTAGTAAGTCTTGTATTAAGGCGTTCAAAACAGCGTTTGCTGGCGCTGTAAGCGCTCTAAACAGTGTTTCTGAGCATAACTTGGAGCAAAAGTGCAACTTTTGAAGAATGAACTGAAAACTCATATTTTGAATGAAAACAGTGTTTGGATGTGATAACAAGCTGTTTTATCATGTTTGTAATGTTACACATGCATTTCCATACAAGTAGTAAGGCTTGCATTAAGGCGTTCAAAACAGCGTTTGCTGGCGTTGTAAGAGCTCTAAACAGTGTTTCTGAGCATAACTTGTGGCAAAAGTGCAACTTTTGAAGAATGAACTGAAAACTCATATTTTGTTCCAAAACAGTGTTTGGATGTGATAACAAGCTGTTTTATCATGTTTGTAATGTTACACATGCATTTCCAAACAAGTAGTAAGTCTTGTATTAAGGCGTTCAAAACAGCGTTTGATGGCGTTGTAAGTGCTTTAAACAGTGTTTCTGAGCATAACTTGGAGCAAAAGTGCAACTTTGAAGAATGAACTGAAAACTCATATTTTGTTCCAAAACATGCATTTCCTAACAAGTAGTAAGTCTTGCATTAAGGCGTTCAAAACAGCGTTTGCTGGCGCTGTAAGCGCTCTAAACAGTGTTTCTGAGCATAACTTGTGGCAAAAGTGCAACTTTTGAAGAATGAACTGAAAACTCATATTTTGTTCCAAAACAGTGTTTGGATGTGATAACAAGCTGTTTTATCATGTTTGTAATGTTACACATGCATTTCCAAACAAGTAGTAAGTCTTGTATTAAGGCGTTCAAAACAGCGTTTGCTGGCGCTGTAAGCGCTCTAAACAGTGTTTCTGAGCATAACTTGTGGCAAAAGTGCAACTTTTGAAGAATGAACTGAAAACTCATATTTTGTTCCAAAACAGTGTTTGGATGTGATAACAAGCTGTTTTATCATGTTTGTAATGTTACACATGCATTTCCAAACAAGTAGTAAGTCTTGTATTAAGGCGTTCAAAACAGCGTTTGCTGGCGCTGTAAGCGCTCTAAACAGTGTTTCTGAGCATAACTTGGAGCAAAAGTGCAACTTTTGAAGAATGAACTGAAAACTCATATTTTGAATGAAAACAGTGTTTGGATGTGATAACAAGCTGTTTTATCATGTTTGTAATGTTACACATGCATTTCCATACAAGTAGTAAGGCTTGCATTAAGGCGTTCAAAACAGCGTTTGCTGGCGTTGTAAGAGCTCTAAACAGTGTTTCTGAGCATAACTTGTGGCAAAAGTGCAACTTTTGAAGAATGAACTGAAAACTCATATTTTGTTCCAAAACAGTGTTTGGATGTGATAACAAGCTGTTTTATCATGTTTGTAATGTTACACATGCATTTCCAAACAAGTAGTAAGTCTTGTATTAAGGCGTTCAAAACAGCGTTTGATGGCGTTGTAAGTGCTTTAAACAGTGTTTCTGAGCATAACTTGTGGCAAAAGTGCAACTTTTGAAGAATGAACTGACAACTCATATTTTGTTTCAAAACAGTGTTTGGATGTGATAAGCTGTTTTATCATGTTTGTAATGTTACACATGTATTTCCAAACAAGTAGTAAGTCTTGCATTAAGGCGTTCAAAACAGCGTTTGCTGGCGCTGTAAGCGCTCTAAACAGTGTTTCTGAGCATAACTTGGGGCAAAAGTGCAACTTTTGAAGAAGGAACTGAAAACTCATATTTTGTTTTAAAACAGTGTTTGGATGTGATAACAAGCTGTTTTATCATGTTTGTAATGTTACACATGCATTTCCAAACAAGTAGTAAGTCTTGCATTAAGGCGTTCAAAACAGCGTTTGCTGGCGCTGTAAGCGCTCTAAACAGTGTTTCTGAGCATAACTTGGAGCAAAAGTGCAATTTTTGAAGAATGAACTGAAAACTCATATTTTGTTCCAAAACAGTGTTTGGATGTGATAACAAGCTGTTTTATCATGTTTGTAATGTTACACATGCATTTCCAAACAAGTAGTAAGTCTTGTATTAAGGCGTTCAAAACAGCGTTTGATGGCGTTGTAAGTGCTTTAAACAGTGTTTCTGAGCATAACTTGGAGCAAAAGTGCAACTTTTGAAGAATGAACTGAAAACTCATATTTTGTTCCAAAACATGCATTTCCTAACAAGTAGTAAGTCTTGCATTAAGGCGTTCAAAACAGCGTTTGCTGGCGCTGTAAGCGCTCTAAACAGTGTTTCTGAGCATAACTTGTGGCAAAAGTGCAACTTTTGAAGAATGAACTGAAAACTCATATTTTGTTCCAAAACAGTGTTTGGATGTGATAACAAGCTGTTTTATCATGTTTGTAATGTTACACATGCATTTCCAAACAAGTAGTAAGTCTTGTATTAAGGCGTTCAAAACAGCGTTTGCTGGCGCTGTAAGCGCTCTAAACAGTGTTTCTGAGCATAACTTGTGGCAAAAGTGCAACTTTTGAAGAATGAACTGAAAACTCATATTTTGTTCCAAAACAGTGTTTGGATGTGATAACAAGCTGTTTTATCATGTTTGTAATGTTACACATGCATTTCCAAACAAGTAGTAAGTCTTGTATTAAGGCGTTCAAAACAGCGTTTGCTGGCGCTGTAAGCGCTCTAAACAGTGTTTCTGAGCATAACTTGGAGCAAAAGTGCAACTTTTGAAGAATGAACTGAAAACTCATATTTTGAATGAAAACAGTGTTTGGATGTGATAACAAGCTGTTTTATCATGTTTGTAATGTTACACATGCATTTCCATACAAGTAGTAAGGCTTGCATTAAGGCGTTCAAAACAGCGTTTGCTGGCGTTGTAAGAGCTCTAAACAGTGTTTCTGAGCATAACTTGTGGCAAAAGTGCAACTTTTGAAGAATGAACTGAAAACTCATATTTTGTTCCAAAACAGTGTTTGGATGTGATAACAAGCTGTTTTATCATGTTTGTAATGTTACACATGCATTTCCAAACAAGTAGTAAGTCTTGTATTAAGGCGTTCAAAACAGCGTTTGATGGCGTTGTAAGTGCTTTAAACAGTGTTTCTGAGCATAACTTGTGGCAAAAGTGCAACTTTTGAAGAATGAACTGACAACTCATATTTTGTTTCAAAACAGTGTTTGGATGTGATAAGCTGTTTTATCATGTTTGTAATGTTACACATGTATTTCCAAACAAGTAGTAAGTCTTGCATTAAGGCGTTCAAAACAGCGTTTGCTGGCGCTGTAAGCGCTCTAAACAGTGTTTCTGAGCATAACTTGGGGCAAAAGTGCAACTTTTGAAGAAGGAACTGAAAACTCATATTTTGTTTTAAAACAGTGTTTGGATGTGATAACAAGCTGTTTTATCATGTTTGTAATGTTACACATGCATTTCCAAACAAGTAGTAAGTCTTGCATTAAGGCGTTCAAAACAGCGTTTGCTGGCGCTGTAAGCGCTCTAAACAGTGTTTCTGAGCATAACTTGGAGCAAAAGTGCAATTTTTGAAGAATGAACTGAAAACTCATATTTTGTTCCAAAACAGTGTTTGGATGTGATAACAAGCTGTTTTATCATGTTTGTAATGTTACACATGCATTTCCAAACAAGTAGTAAGTCTTGTATTAAGGCGTTCAAAACAGCGTTTGCTGGCGCTGTAAGCGCTCTAAACAGTGTTTCTGAGCATAACTTGTGGCAAAAGTGCAACTTTTGAAGAATGAACTGAAAACTCATATTTGTTCCAAAACAGTGTTTGGATGTGATAACAAGCTGTTTTATCATGTTTGTAATGTTACACATGCATTTCCAAACAAGTAGTAAGTCTTGTATTAAGGCGTTCAAAACAGCGTTTGCTGGCGCTGTAAGCGCTCTAAACAGTGTTTCTGAGCATAACTTGGAGCAAAAGTGCAACTTTTGAAGAATGAACTGAAAACTCATATTTTGAATGAAAACAGTGTTTGGATGTGATAACAAGCTGTTTTATCATGTTTGTAATGTTACACATGCATTTCCATACAAGTAGTAAGGCTTGCATTAAGGCGTTCAAAACAGCGTTTGCTGGCGTTGTAAGAGCTCTAAACAGTGTTTCTGAGCATAACTTGTGGCAAAAGTGCAACTTTTGAAGAATGAACTGAAAACTCATATTTTGTTCCAAAACAGTGTTTGGATGTGATAACAAGCTGTTTTATCATGTTTGTAATGTTACACATGCATTTCCAAACAAGTAGTAAGTCTTGTATTAAGGCGTTCAAAACAGCGTTTGATGGCGTTGTAAGTGCTTTAAACAGTGTTTCTGAGCATAACTTGTGGCAAAAGTGCAACTTTTGAAGAATGAACTGACAACTCATATTTTGTTTCAAAAACAGTGTTTGGATGTGATAAGCTGTTTTATCATGTTTGTAATGTTACACATGTATTTCCAAACAAGTAGTAAGTCTTGCATTAAGGCGTTCAAAACAGCGTTTGCTGGCGCTGTAAGCGCTCTAAACAGTGTTTCTGAGCATAACTTGGG